>NC_056739.1:1402990313-1403092813 GCF_019279795.1 Protopterus annectens | reverse complement strand
TCTGGAAAATCTCACATATTATTCCTATACACAAAGGAGGTGATTCTGCTGATTACTCAAACTACCGTCCCATAGCTCTACTATCTCCACTGGCCAAAATTATGGAAAAATGTATCCATAAACAATTAATTTCCCACCTTATCCACCATAATCTCTTATCCAACTGTCAGCATGGCTTTCGTCCTTTCCACAGTACTACCACTGCCCTTCTTTCTTTTACCAACTGTATCAACAAAATCGCAACAATAATTCAGCACTCTTTGTAGACCTTTCTAAGGCCTTCGACATGGTCAACCATAAACTTTTACTTCACCTTCTAAAGTCCCTATCTCTTGATAATTCTGCCCTGAACTGGTTTACATCCTACCTGGATAACCGAAAACAAGCTGTACTCTGGCAGAATAATCTTTCTGAACTCCTTCCTACATCCCTAGGAGTCCCACAGGGCTCTATCTTAGGTCCACTACTATTCTCCATTTTTATCAATGATCTTCATCTCTCTGTTCCCTTCTCCACCTGCATACAATATGCTGACAACTCCACAATCATGTTCAGCATCTTCTCAAACTGAACTTCTTTCTCTCACGCAAAAATTGTTCACCACTATAGAAAAATGGTTCTTAAACCATTGTCTTCTCCTCAACCCAAAAAAAAACAAATTATTACTCTTTACACCCTCACACTCATCTCCCCCTCTTCAGTTTACCTTGAAATCTAATAATGGTACCATTATATCTCCTGAGACTACCACCAAACTCCTTGGTATCACAATAGATAACCAACTAAAATTCAACACTCACATACATACTACAATACAATCTACTAACAAAAAACTAGGATCCCTGTACAGAATCAAACAATTTCTTACTCCACTAGCCAGAACTACACTTGCAAGAACTCACTTAATCTCTACCCTATTATATGCCTCCCCCATTTGTACCAACTTGTCTCAAAACAATCTTAAGAAACTAGCTAAATCAAATAATAACATTGCCAGGTTTGCCACTAACTCACCAAATAGGACACATCACTGTCAGAACCTTAAACAACTAGGTTGGCTAGAGTTACCTCACCTTTTACAATTCAACCAACTTATTATTGCCCATAAAGTCCTTCATCAACCCAATAACACCCCAATTCTCACCACACTCATAACACCATATTCTAACTTAAAAAAGTTACGCTCTACTAATAAAATGCAGATGCAAACATCTTTCTCTTATAACTCTGCAGAAGACTCTCTCTTTTCTAACTTTGTTGGGAAAATATGGAACCACTTACCTACTGACCTTACAGCTATTACATCTCTCCCTCTATTCAAATCTAACCTTAAACATTTCCTCCAACCACTGGTTATGTTCTTGTAATAACCCTGACTAATCTCTTTTACTCACTGACCCTCAACCTAACCCACCTACCTAACTATCCTTTCAAGTGTTGTCTTATCCTGAAGATGTCTCTACTATCCTTAATTTCCCTACCTCTTCTCTAGTATTTTCCTTCTTATCATTTGAATATAATTAAGTCCCATTATGCTATGTACCAATCTTATTTTTCCTAATGTATTGTGATACATTATTGTACTGTTGATCTAACTAACTTGTGATATTGAGCTTTTCTCCTCGGGCCTCCACTGAAAAAGGACATGTATCCAGTTGGACTAGCCCGGTCAACAAATGTAAAATAAATAAATAAAAATAAAATATCTCTGTTTATATGTTGATGACTTCCTCACTATTGTACATACATGATGGTCAAATGCTAGCTTACTATGTGTGTCCCTAAGATCCTAACTACTGGGTCAACTCTAAGGGGTGTGCTGTCAATATGAAAGTTACCATGGGTGGATGACTTCCTAAAAAATAGTATTATACAATTCTTGGCATTTAGTTTTTGTCCATGGCTCTGACACTAGTTTTTGTCTGTGTCAGCCCTTCCTGGAGAATATTTGTGTCAGTGTGGGATTCAATGAATGCTCCTAATTTGCAATCATCTGCAAATTTAGTCAGCCAGAGACCATTGACTGGGCCTTGACTTCAGAGATGTAAATGCAAAAAGGAGCTGTCCAAGGACTGATCCTTGAGGGACTCCACTTTTGAATGGCCTATTTGTAGAGTTGGACTCCCCTATTCTATTGAGACTTATGGATCTGTAGTTTACAGGGTCTGTAGATGGTCCACCTTTGTGCAGATCGATGACGATTGCTGTTCTCCCTGCATGAAGCCTGTTTGGAGGCTACAGTTAAATAGCAATTCCAGTGGGCCTGATAGGTCATGTTTCATACTATTTAGAAGATATCCTGGGACATTGACTGGGCCCACTGATGCAGTGTTCATGGCCTTAGAGATAGCATTAAGGACCTTTTCCCTAGTGATAGTAGGGGAGTTATATTTGATGGTATTTCCTGAGGGAATGTTGAGGGGGGAGAGAGGGTAAAGTTGGAGCTGAATTTATCAGCCAATGGGTCTGCTACATCTTCTGGCTCAGTACAGGTGGCTCCATTTACAGTGAGCTCTGCACAAAATTGTGTATTGGCTTTGAGGTTGTGGACCTAGCTGAAGAATGTCTTGTGGTTGTTCTTAGCCTGGGAGGCCACATTTAACTCATATTTGACTTTCGTAGACTTTATTTGACCTCTGAGTTGTTTTTTTTAGTTTGGTGAGAGTTCTTTTATCCTGTTGGGTGCTGGACCTCCTCATTTTTTGCCATGATTTTCTTCCTTCTGTTATATAGCCTACTGATTTTGCTATTCCACCAGGGTGGCTTGTTTTTTGAGTTACTTCTGTACTTCTTCCTTGTGGGTACAGCTGCCTTTGTACAGCTATTTACATGCTTGTACATGGTTTCTGTGAACAGTTCTGCATACGGAGCAGTGTTCTTAGGGTTTATAGGGCTTGAAATTTTGCCAGGTTACCACTTAATAGCAGGAAGTTAGCCTTAGAGTAGTTCCTGAATATTCCAGGTTTAACCAGGGGTCCAGGTTTTATTTTTACTTCAAAGTAGACCATTTTGTGGTCTGACCTTACCAGGGAAGACATTGTGCAGCTCTCTCCAATATTAGTGAGGACCAGATCCAGTATGTTTTCACCTCTGATTGGTGTATTGACAGTCTGGTCCTGGGAGTTTGTGTTTACAAAATCCAGGCATCTCTGTGCCTATATGTTTAGTGCCATATAGGATTCCCAATTAATTGTAGGGCAATTAAAGTCACCCATGAATATGGTATTGTGTTAGATAGTAAGTGTTTCCAATAAGTTTAAATACATGGTATGGGTTTCCTGGGTCATAGAAGGGGACCTATAGCTTGCAAGGAATTGGTATCGGATTTTGCATATGATGATTTGATCATGGAACAGCTCAAGTACATTGCCCTGTTTGACCAGCCTTGAGGTATATTTATTTTTGATGTAAATCGAGACACCTCCACCTTTTGTCCCTGTCTGTGTAATAGCTGATCTAAGTATGTGGAAGGCTTTATAACCTTGCACCGTTGGTGTGCTGTCTCTGCTGTTTTAAACCATGTCTCAGTGACCACATAGATGTCAGCATTCTCTAGGGTGAAGAGAGCTTCTAGGGAGTGGAGTTTTTTGTCCTAGCATTGAGCAGTAATACCTTTAGATTTTTTTGGTTTTGATTTGCTGTGCTGGAAGTACTTTCAGTTTGACATTGCCTAAAAAAAAGCACTATGTGGGAAGACGGTGTTTTAACTAATATTCAAAAACTTACAGGGGAGAGGTACAGACCATTCCTGGCAAAGCAGAGTGGTCTGTTGACCATCTGCTTCCATGCTGACAGATGGTGCACTCCCATAGAATGACACCAGAAACTAAGCCAATTATTAAATTTAGTCATCTTTTGTTTGTATTGTGGCATCATCCTTGGAGAAGGTAAAGTGCTGCTCAATGCTAGGCTCATACCAGCCAGAGACACCCATTTCCAGAGCTCCATGACATCTCTCTTCATGTAGTCTAGGAAGGTACATGTCAATTCATTTACTCCCACGTGGACTATGACTGAGTCATACTGGTACTTGTAGTCCAGTGACCTGAATGTGTGTGTAATGTGGTGCATCCTAGCCTCTAATAAGCAACTGACCATGACTCTCTCTCCTTACTCAGCCTGATGAGATGGACATCAGTATGCCTCACAATGGAGTCTCCAATAACCAGAATGTTGGATTGTGTGGTGGCTTGCCTTATGGGCTTAGAAGTAGAGGCTCCATGAGATGTGTCTCTGTCTGTTGATGTGGGTGTTGTTTTGAAAGAGTGCATCTGGGGCTGCTGAGGGTATTTCTTGTCTGTACTTTATCTAGGAGGCCTTTGTGGTTCGGGAAGGTTACATTTAAGAGCCTCAGCATATTTGAGTCTATATGTCTGCTTTGAATTGGATGTGATGGGCGCAGTGTGTGTACTACTGACAAACTTATTGACATTAGCAGTACTTTTATGTGTGAAGTTTGCCTTCAGTGACATTGTGTAAATACATCGCTCACATACCATATCAGTTTGAGAATTAACTGGTTGTCAGTAAACATGAGGCAATTTCTCCATTGCCTCAGGATGCCCATATCCATTAAGCTGGTAAGGGAGATAGTTGGAAAGTTCATATTAATGGCAACAGACCCATTTTATTGATTAGACATTTGGAGTGAAAATATAAAGCAATGTCAGGAGCATCCAGGTTGCAACTCTGGGGACTGTACTTGTCAATGCAACCTAGCTGTCCTGTGTGCAATTAGGTATCTGTGAAATTTCATTCATGCTTTTGCAGGAAAAATGTCTCTCAAGGTGTCTGTGTCTGTACAGGGCACTGCCAAACACTTGAGGGGAAACTAATATGTAGATCCTGAGAATTTAAGGGTAAAGTATTTAGGCAATTAGAAACAAATCAAGCAGTACTTACTGAGAACAAAGAATTAGCCTGTCAAGAATGATGAAAAGAGAGTAGTCGCATGAATGACTACTGCCTGGCTGCTACTTGGACAGTTATGCACTTGACAAATGGAGAATATACTTCAGTCTGTCAACCATATGAACATTCAACATGGTGAGGAAACCCATACATACACACACATATATATATACATATGTATATATATATATATATATATATATATATATATATATATATATATATATATATATATATGTATACACACACACACATACATACATACATACATACACACATCTAAGCATACACGTTTGTGCATGCGTGTGTGTGTGTGTGTGTGTGTGTGTGTGTGTGTGTGTGTGTGTGTGTGTGTGTGTGTGTGTGTATGTATACCCACATGTGAAGGTGTTTGAAGAAGACTGTCCTGACTTTGCCCACAACAGATCCCCTTAACTTCATATGAAATGTCAGTTCAGTAGTAAATAGAAGCAGCCATGGCATGTATGCTTATGTTATGACGTGTTTATTTTCATGTTCACATATTTCTAGAATTTCTGAAACTGTAGTACTATAACATATCATATTTGCAAAAATGTTCTGTGCCTTGAAGTATAATTAATACTTTTAAGAAACCTACAGACAACATGAAAAGGAAAAGAACTTTAAAAGATAAAATGTTTTTTTCCCCAAGATTGAAACACTTCAGTAACAAAAAAAAGAATATTTTCAGTTTATTCAAAGAGAACAAAAGCAGTTAAACTTCAGTGATTTGCAGAGCCCCTCTTGGGCAGCCTTCCAGGCTTTAGGCTTTTTTACTGAGGAACCTGTTTTCAGTGCTTATTATATGTAAACATGCCTATTTTACAGCTTAAAGTAACATCAATTACTTTTACCATTTACCATATGAATTTATTTACTATTCTTGTAGTTTCCTGTGTTGTTCCATTATTGCTGACTGATGATGTCACTGAATTATTGGATTTTCCATCATTTCAAGACAGCTCAGGAGCAATGTTAGCATTCTGAGTTAAACAAATTGTCTCAGGTGCTTCTTCAAAACTGATATTGCAAATTTTTTCTGGCCTATTTGCTTGGGTAGCATCGTCACTTGCCTTTTATAGAGTGGTAATGGGTACGTAGTGAGATTAATACAGAATGCAGCCAGGCTGACATTTTTTCTCTGCCACTTTCACTGCTTCTGCAACAAATGTTCAGATGTCAGAAATAATTTGGTCTTCATGCTGTATTGATTTAAAACAGTAAGAACAAATTATCCTTATTGACCGGTTCAGAACAATCAATTAAATTCTAGTTTTTTGTTAATTTAGGTAATTATTTGTAAAAATTTGCACACAGAGTGTGCATTATTTGTTATCTAATGTATGTGCATATGATCTTTGGCAATCTGATGATCACGTCATTGCTATTTCAAGACCCAGTCTTTGAGAATACACTGTTCATGTAATGCAAAGTGCAGAAAACTGAAACTTTGCATTTCTAGATCTCTTCTGTTACACAATCTAGCCAAATTTCCTGACTTCCCATATGTCCATATATCTGTGATCAGCTGCTTTTTCTACTTGAATGTATCTGGTAATATTTCTTTGTTTGATGCCTGCTCTAACTGTTCTTATTGATTACCTTAAACATTTTCACTACAAAAGGTGCATCAGTTTGAAGCAAATCATTTTAGGCAGATAGAGAAGATACTGAATAAGTTAGTAGATATGCAGTACAATATAATAAATTATGTACAAAGAGTGTTACTGCATTATAAAAGTCAGATGGGGGATATTTTCCCTGTTTGCCCTGATATACTATAGATTCAGAATATGTGACCAAGTAGAAGCAAAACTGATTACAGTAAAATTTTCTCAAAGAAAAATGGCTGAAATAATAAGCAGGACTTAATCAAGTACTTTTATCTATCTATCTGGGTGTACTGACTTTGGTCCAAACGCCTAAAATTTGATGTTCATAATGTCAACCAGAAAACGTTGACATTACAAATGTTGACCTACTATTCATCATCTTCTTTCGGCTGTTCCCTTTAGGGGTCGCCACAGTGAATCACCTGTTTCCATTTCTTCCTGACCTCTGCATTTTGCTCTGTCACACCAACCACCTGCATGTCCTCTCTCACCACATCCATAAACCTTATCTTAGGCCTTCCTCTTTTCCTGTTACCTGGTAGCTTCATCCTTAGCATCTTTTTCAAAATATACTCAGCATCCCTCCTCAGCACATGTCCAAACCAATGTAATCTTGCCTCTCTGGCTTTGTCTCCAAACCTTCCAACCTGGGCTGACCCTCTAATATACTTATTCCTAATCCTGTCCACGCTCGTCACACCCAGTGCAAATCTTAACATCTTTAACTCTGCCACATCCAGCTCAAACTCCTGCCTTTTTGTCAATGCCACTGTCTCCAACCCATATAACATAGCTGGTCTCACTACCCTCTTGTAGACCTTCCCTTTCACTCTTACAAGTACTCATCTGTCACAAATCACTCCTGACACTCTTCTCCACCCACTCCATCCTGCCTGTACTCTTCTCTTCACCTCTCTTCCACACTCACCATTAGTTTGAACTATTGACCCCAAGTATTTAAACTCATCCACCTTCCCCACCTTTACTCCTTGCATCCTCACCATTCTTCTATCCTCCCTCTCATTCACACACATATATTCTGTCTTAGTCCTGCTGACCTTCATTCCTCTTCTCTCTAGAGCATATCTCCATTTCTCCAGGGTCTCCTCCACCTGTTCCCTACTCTCACTACAGATCACAATGTCATCTGAAAACATCATAGTCCATGGGGACTCCTGTCTGATCTTCTCTGTCAACCTGTCCATCTCCATTGCAAATAAGAAAGGGCTCAGAGCTGATCCTTGATGTAACCCCATCTCCACCTTAAACACATCTGTCACTCCCACCGCAGACCTCACAGCTGTCACTCTACCCTCGTACATATCCTGTACCACTCTTACATACTTCTCTGACACTCCTGACTTCCTCATACAATACCACAACTCCTTTCAAGGCACCCTGTCATATGCTTTCTCTAAGTCTACAAAAACACAATGCAACTCCTTCTGACATTCTCTGTACTTCTTCATCAACACTCTCAGAGCAAACATCGCATCTGTAGTGCTCTTTCCCAGCATGAAACCATACTGCTGTTCACTAATCTTCACATCCCTTCTTAACCTAGCTTCCACTACTCTTTCCCATAACTTCATGCTGTGACTAATCAGTTTAATCCCTCTGTAGTTACTACAGCTCTGCACATCACCCTTATTCTTAAAAATCGGTACCAAAACACCTTTTCTCCATTCCTCAGCCATCCTCTCACTTTTTAAGATTTCATTAAACAATCTGGTTAAAAACTCCACTTCCATTTCACCTAAACATCTCCATGCTTCCACAGGTATGTCATCTGGACCAACAGCCTTTCCATTCTTCATTCTCTTCATAGCTATCCTTACTTCCTCTTTGCTAACCCATTGTACTTCAAGATTCACTATCCCCACATCATCCAACCTTATCTCCCTCTCATTCTCTTCATTCATCAATCCCTCAAAGTACTCTTTCCATCTCCTCAACACACTCTCCTCACTTGTGAGTATGTTTCCCTCATTATCCTTTATCATCTTTACTTGCTGCACATCTTTCCTAGCTTGGTCCCTCTCTCTAGCCAATAGGTACAGGTACTTTTCTTCCTCCTTAGTGTCTAACCTTTCATACAACTCTTCATATGCCTTATCCTTAGCCTTCGCCACCTCTCTCTTTGCCATGCACCTCATCTCCTTATACTCCTGTCTACTTTCTTCATCTCTCTGACAATCCCACTTCTTCTTTGCCAACCTCTTTGCCTGTATACTCTTCTGTACTTCCTCATTCCACCAGCATGTCTCCTTGTCATCCTTCCTCTGTCCCGATGTGCTACCAAGCACCTTTCTAGTTGTCCCCCCTTACTAACTCTGCTGTAGTTACCCAGCTATTTGGTAACTCTTCACTGCCACCCAGTGCCTGTCTTAACTCATCCCTGAACTCCACCTCACAATTACCCTTTTTCAGTTTCCACCATTTGATCCTTAGTGCTGCCCTCACACTCCTCCTCCTCTTTTTGATCACCAACGTCATCCTACAAACCACCATCCTATGCTGCCTAACTACACTTTCTCCGGTCACCACTTTACAGTCTCCAATCTCCTTCAAACTGGCCCTCCTACATAAGATATAATCCACCTGAGTGCATCTTCCTCCACTCTTGTATGTCACCCTATGCTCCTCCCTCTTGTTAAAATACGTATTCACCACAGCCATGTCCATTCTTTTCGCAAAATCCACTACCATCTGACCTTCTGTATTCCTTTGTTTAACACCATACCTGCCCATCACTTCCTCATCCCCTCTGTTCCCTTCACCAACATGCCCATTGAAATCTGCTCCAATCACCACTCTCTCACCCTTGGGTACAGTCATCACCACTTCATCTAATTCACTCCAAAATTTTTCTTTCTCATCCATTGCGTACCCAATTTATGGAGCATATGCACTAACAACATTCATCGTTACACCATCAATTTCCAGCTTCATAAACATCACTCTATCCGACACTCTTTTCACCTCCAAAACACTCTTTGCATACTGTTCCTTCAGAATAACTCCTACGCTATTTCTCCTCCCATCCACACCATGATAAAAAATTTGAACCCACCTCCGATACACCTAGCCTTACTCCCCTTCCATCTGGTCTCTTGCACACACAATATACCAACCTTCCTTCTGTCCATCATATCAGCTAGCTCTCTCCCTATACCAGTCATACTGCCAACATTCAAAGTTCTGACCCTCACTACCACAGTCCTAGCCTTTCTCCTCTCTTCCTGCCTTCAGCCATGCCTTCCACATCTTCTCCTTCGGCCAAAAGTAGCCCAATTTCTGCCAGCACCCAGTTGGCTAACAGTACTGGTGGCAGTCATTGTTAACCCGGGCCTCGACCGATCCACTATGGAAATATTTACTGGTGACTGCATGAAATGATTTGGCAAAGATTTATGCCAGATGCCCTTCCTGATGCAACCCTCCCAATTTATCCAGGCTTGGGACCGGCACAAAGAAATGCACTGGCTTGTGCATCCCCAGTGGCTGGGTTTGGTCTTGTTTTTTTTTCATTCAGTCTGATGAAGTCTTACCAAAGATGCAAGGGCTCAATGGATGCTTTTTATAAGTTTCTGAATAAATTCTCATCTGTTCATTATTTTGTTGTTTTTTCTGTGACTGTAAGTTTTGATGATTTATCAGAAAATGAAAATGCTACAATGAACAGGCCAAAAATATAAGGCAAAATCAAGAGTAGTCCAGAGTTATGCTTCAGGACTGTAATATAAATTGGATCTTGGACAGCTAAGTAGTACTACCAGCAAAGCAAATTAATCCATTAATTCTATCTACTCAGATCCTCTGGCAGAGAGGAAGCTCATTATATAGGTTCATCTGATGGGGAGGGATTGCCATAATGATTAGTCTTTACTTCATAGATACAAAGTACAGTGTTTGATTCTGACTTTTAGTTATTGGCTAGGCTTGAAATAGTCGGCAGATAACCTAGTGTTTACCTATGAACAAGTTTATGGTTTTCAGAGAGAGAGGATAAAAATGGTGTAGATGGTACTGACAACAAAAATAAAGGTCTGCACATTTTGGATCTAGTGAATAAAGATTGTCAGAATCAGTTTATTTATTTGTGCAAGGCATGGTATATGGCTCAAGTTCCCAAAACACATAACCATCATGATATTTGTAGCAGTGCCATATATCATAAATCCAGACTGTAGAAATATGCATCTTAATCTGTTTGCGAAATTTCCGCTGATCCTTTTAAAGTGATCTTATTTGCCCTTTTTTAAATAAATATATCTGGAATACTCCATACTTGCAATACCAGACTGTTTCTTTCCTGTGACTATTGCTACTGCCACCATCTTTGTTTCTAGTAGCAGAGGCTAAAGCAGATGAGGGAAGGAGAAAGAACAGCAGAGGCTGGAATTGTCATCCAGTAGGCAGTGAAAGCCTATGCAGTTTGCAGACTGACATCACACGTACGTTACTCGTAATATTGTGCACCTGGCCATTGCTGAACACATCTGAGATATACTTAAATAAATAAATAAAACTGGTCTCTCTAACTAAGCATCTCCCTTATTTCAAGCCCCAAAACTGGAATTTGAAAAATCAGGTTGCGTTGATGTGTGGGACCATACAGAAAGTACCGTGTTGAGTCTGTTAAGAAGAAGCACAAGTATCATAGATGCCATGAATCCTAAACGCCTGAGAAACTCCCTTGTCGAAGTCTCTGACTGAGTGGCACTCAGGAATAAATCAAGATGTAGCTGTAGTTCTTCCTGTGGGAGAGAAGCTGTATGAACATATGTATCCATGAGATCCCCAGGAATACTCCTCTGCGGGATGGAATTTGACAAGATTTTTGAATGTTTTCCTGGAAAGCCAGTCTGTAAAGTAGATCTGTTATCCAAAAGAGAGATTCCTCACGCTCTGAAAATGACTCTCAGTAGAGAAGCAGGGGAACATGTAAATAATTTGCAATCTGCAATAGGCTATCATTGGAGTTAGATGCATTATACATACCTTTGGAGCGGTGGATAACCCAAAGGATAACAAAGAGAACTGAAAGTATAATCAAGACACAAAAAAAATCTTAAATGTATGAAATCTGTGGCTGTTGGATTGTGACAATAAGGATAATTTAAATCTAGTGTAATCAAAAACTGTACCATGGCAAGCATAGAACACACTTGCCATAACCCCCAAACATACTTTTAAAATTATTTTGCATTATAAGTAAACTTAATAAAAAATCATAGCTGGCTTTAGGCACCAGCAAAACCTGCGGTCGCTGGGGGCCCCCTTTTACTGGGGGGCCCCCAACCACAGCAAGTTATCTTATTTTGTTACTTTGTAACATGTCTGTAAAAACTAACAAAAGCTAGTAAAGCAATCTCGCATACTTGATAAACCAGGTGGATAATAACTCTTTTATATTACCTTTAAAATTCAAAGGTATCTCTGGTTATAGTAACAATGTTTTATCAATAATAGGCTTCACAATTCCATTAAATATTTTACCACTGACATAGTGCCCCTGGTTTAGTTAAACCATGCTGGTGGACATTCTCTCCACTAAAACCGACAACACAGTCAGCTTTAGGTATCTACAATACCTGTGGTTGCAAGGGGGCCCCTTATTCATCCTTGACTGTGTGGGGACCTCGAACATTTACTGCCGTTTGGGGAAAATGAGGTAAAAAATATATGAATGTCCTGATTATGCTCTTTAACCACAGGGCAGTGATGCGACATTGTTAGGATAAAGGTGATAATGAACATAAGTAAGGTCAGCAGTATAAAGATCAACAGCCCAGAGAGACTGATCTCAGGGTAAACCTTAGATTTTAAGAAGAGCTGATGCTTCTGATCTTCAGGGATTTTTATAAATACTGGTAGAACACCAGACAGTTAACTTCTTTGCTGAAGAATTTATCACAATACCAGAAATAATAGCAAAATAAAGGCTTAAAATCAGGGACATGTTTTAAATGTTATTCTAATTCACTTAAAAAGAATTGAATAACACCCTCTGTATCAACGTGCATTGTTTTGGACAATAGGAAGCATAAAACTCTGATGTCTGGATTTATTGACTGTTTGTAATCCAAAATGATTTACCAGCACATCAAACTTTATGAAGGACAGCGCAAAATCAGGGAAGGTCTGTGAAATCAGAAACAGTGACAGGTATGCATTATTCCTCAATAAGGTAAATAAAAGTGATTTACCCCTTCTGTTTTTTGGTGACTGCTAAACAACATTCATTGGTCTGGTGTGGCAGTATTAGTGTTGCACAATGTATTGTTATTTCCTGAAATAAGTACAAAACTAGTATTGCTATGGCTTGTGTGTGTGTGTGTGTGTGTGTGTGTGTGTGTGTGTGTGTGTGTGTGTGTGTGTGTGTGTGTGTGTGTGTGTGTGTGTGTGTAAAAAATTTCACTCATTTTTATCTGTCTGTACACCCAATAATGCCAGGACACATACGTTATTCTTCTGGGCATCAGTAAAAAAATGTAGCTAACAAGTAATTATGTTTCAAAAGTAATGCATAATATACATCACAGAACATTCAGACACTTCGATCTTCAAGGAGTCCAGGCCCCCACGCCCCAGACTATATAAATTGATACAGGATCTTCTTTAATCATCATTGACTGTGTGGGGACCACACAAAGGCTGTTGTTGGTTAGGGAAATTGAGAAAAAAAATGTATTCATTTTCTGATTATGCTTTTTAACCTGAACAAGGTTGTGGTATGACCCTGTTATGATAAAGCTGATAATGGTTTCTGCTTTCAAACACACCCATTCTAAAACCAGCCTTGCTCAGATTTGTGTGTACAGAAAGCTGCTGTAGGCTATATGGGGAGATTGTAAGGTTACTACTTTAATTTTCATCACATTCAAACCATAGAAGTCTGCACATGAGGTCATTGTAGTTTATGTTTAGGCTGAGGGCAGTGTGGTCATTGTTTCTTTTACTTTTCTCACAGACCTCAGAGGTGTACAAAGAAGGTTGCTATAGCTTGTGTAGGGGCAGCATACTGTCTAGGAGCAACAAGGTAGAATAAATCATTGTAATCATTATTTTTTCACTTTCACATTGAGCATGTGTACAGGTAGCTGCCTTTGATGGTTAGGGTTGAGGAGTGAGGAGGCATGTTATGTATATGTACGTCAGCAGTCACTTGAAATACTTCTGCTTTCATCCCAGTCTAACACCAGAGGGATGCATAGGCAGTGACTGTCTTTTTGTGGGGGTTAGGAAGCCAAGTAGCATTCTCAGATAGGACCTATGTATCCAGACAACTGGCTTGCTAATTTATTGTGAGCTACTATTTTGTCATCTTTGAACATTAAGCCTTTGAACATTAAGCCTTAGGCACAACTTATGTCTTCCTTGAAAGAAAAAAAATAAGACTGAAATTCTTATCTTACTTATGTTTTTTGTTTAGGAGACTTCTGGATTAAAAGGTAGGGAAAATGCTCTCAATATACCCCGGAACATCTATAACCCTATGACTTCTTTGGCCCTAGCTTATCTGAATTATTTCCGAAATGGTTAAGGTGTGTTGAAACAATGCAAGGAAAACTAAAGCTGAACAGCAACAGTGAATTTCTTTCCTTAATCTTAATTTCTTTTCAAGCCATTATTGGATAAAAAGGTCATTCAAAAAGAAAAACAACAACTTTAAAATCCACTTCGGAGCATATACACATGTATGGCTTTTTGAAAAAGCTGAAGAGTAAGACAAAATCTGAAAAAGGGGGGAAAAGTAATGTGCATGGTATAGGGAGCCCAAGATGGAGGGAAATGGAGGAGAGGACTGGAGGGTGTGTGGGTTGGGGGGGGGGGCTGAAACAGTAGGCCTAGGGTGCTATTTCATCTAAGTCGAGACTTGTACATAGAATTTTGGTAATGTATCATTGTTACAACTAAATGTCATTAACTGTGAATGTCCCTCTGTGAGATGGGTGAACATAGTGTGGTAAATAGCCCTGTTGTAATGTAAGAGCATCGTAGCTACAGGTCAGTCTGTACGTACTACTACTAAAAGTTTCCAGCATCTACTAACAGGTTGCTTAGGAGGGTGCAGTGACAGGGTGATACATAAACTAGGAGTGCCTAGGGGCCCCCAACTTTACATTTTGCTGGGGGCCCCCAAAATGCTAACACTGGCCCTGTAAAAAATAAATTTTAAAGTCAAAAAAGTAAGCTTACAGCAGTAAATGGAGAGACTGTCTTGAAACAGTGCCAAAAAACATCAAATCTAGCTTAAAATTAAACAATTCTTTTTCCAATGTACTGTTTTTGATAAAATAAAATAAATGGAGAAGTTGATTCCTGGAATGGGACTTAGCCTAGCAAGTGAGAAATGCTAACTAACCTTCAATCCTAAAAAGCCTACAAATGGAGTGCTCTTCAGTGGCAGGAAATCTCTGAAGGGCTTGGCACCCAGACCAGTGATTTTCTTCCCTGAATGCTCACACCATCAGTGGTCTGGGCATGTAGGAAGTGACTAAAGTTTTGGAAGCTGACCAGCCATTATATCTTGTACAGGATATAACCCATGTATCTTAGGCAACTGCAGCAGGGATTTAGCAATGAAAATATATTTTCCTACATTGCTGACACTACCAATGGTGAGAAAACAAAAGAAGCAATGCTTTTGCAAGGGACAAACCCCCCCTGCCCCCCCCCCACACCCCTGATAATTATATATACCAATAGTGAGATTCCAAAACAGTGGGGAAAAGGCAAACTTTACATAAATGCCAGCATCCTATGATGAACCGGCAATTCAATAATTCAGTAAAATAAGCTTCTTTTCTAAATGTTTATTGTACCAAACATACAACAAAACACAATATATATATATATATATATATATATATATATATATATATATATATATATATATGGATCACCTTCAGATGCCCGAAACGCCAAACCGCCGACACACAAATCACCGACACCAAAAGACCAACAACAAAAAATACCGACAATGCAAAACACCGAATACCATTACACCAACACACTACACGTAAACAACACGGTACACTACATAACATATCCACTATCCCTAACCCAAACCCTAACCCTAAGGTCCGACACTACCGCACACTCACCCTACCTGCACCCTAACCCTAACTCACTTACCCACCCCTAACCCCAAGATCCGACACTACCGCACACTCACCCTACCTGCACCCTAACCCTAACTCACTTAACCCACCCCTAAACCCACAGTCCCTCACTATCGCACACTTACCTGTCCGCTCCCTAACACTAAATCCCTCACTCTATCGCACACTTACCGAGTCCGTCGGGTTCTCACCTTGTCGGTCATCTGCGTTGTCGGTGTTTTCGACCCGTCGGATTCCGTGTCGGTGAAATGCGATTTCGGGCATCTGAAGGTGACCCATATATATATATATATATATATATAGAGAGAGAGAGAGAGTGAGAGAAAGACATATATATATATATATATATATATATATATATATATATATATATATATATATACATACATAGCTATATAAATGTATGTGCGTGTGTGTGTGTGTATATATATATATATATATATATATATATATATATATATATATATATATATATACATATATACATATATATATATATATATATATATATATATATATATATATATGTAGACACACAAAACGCAGCTTTATATGTATATCTGTCTATCTATCTAGCTATGTCTTTTACATTCAAATGCATACACACACACACACACACACACACACACACACACACACACACACACGGCGCTGCAGCGTGTATCTTGATGTTGCGCACACACACACACATACACACGTGCGCGCACGCGCGCACTCGCACTCGCACACATGCACACACACACACACACACACACACACACACACAGACTTTTGCTGTCTATCTATCTGTCTATCTATCTGTAAATCTATATCACCATTGGTCAATAACACAGGTGAGTGACACATACATGAAATACAAAAACTGAGTGACAACACAAATGTATAACATGCAGAATGAAGAAATCACAAAACATTGATAACTTATCTCCCCTATCAGCATACCTCTCAGCTGTCCAGATTTCTGCAGAATGTCGAGGTTTTTGCTTCTTATTTTTGGTCTGTACCTCATAAAATTTGTGTTTTTCTGGCAAATCACTGAGGATTGATGTCACTGAATAACAGACATTTGAATTTCAGACTTTATATCCTTCAAAAATGCATGCTAATGTAGAAGCTTTAAGTTTATTAACTTTTTAAGTTTATGAGGGCAATATTTAAAAACTGTCCCTATGGTTGGGTCTTTGTTCCCTCATTATTTTTGGCTTTGTCCAGATTTCCTGCACTTACAGGTTGAGAGGTATGCCTATCTGTAATTCCAGCTACAAACAGGGAAAAGGATTTTAGTAAAGCAATGTGTAGGGTTAGAGTTAAGAGCAGGTTAGCTTTAGGTTTAGCACACATGAGTAAGGTGGTGCATTGCTCAAATCTTGATATAGAGAAATGCTGTCTCTTCAAGTGTTTGTTAATTTATTAATAACACAACAGCTTGAAGTTCTTCTTGGTTATTGGAAACAGGTTGCCCCTCATTATACAAAATAGTGTCAGTCTGAAAAAAATGTTACTACAGTCCATGTTTTCCTAAAATTCAAAGTTTTCACAGGTCCATCTGTAAACCAAGCTTTTTCTTGTTCATCAGTTGACAGTTGTTTTAGAGGTGGTTTTACTGATACTGGTGAGTCTTCAAATTGTGGTTAATTTGTTTTGGAAGTGCTGAATGTTATTGCAACCAGTCCAACTAATGTATGCTGTGCATGTTGAACTAAAGTATGATATTTGTTCATTATTGCAGATGTCAGCTCCACCTTTGTATGGTATCTGCTATGTAATTAGCATTGCCATTAATGCATTGCTATGCAGTCATCTGCAGATGTGATAGTCAACTTTTACAAGTCACTAGTTATTTTGTTATGCCTTAGTGGAGCATAAGCTGCCATCACAAATTATTCTAGTTTATCATATGTTTTCATCTAGAAAAGCAGTTGTAGCAACATCCCAATATAATTTTCATTTAGAAAAATTACCTTGATGCCAGTGTCCCCATGACATATTGTCATTTACAATCACCTCAAAAATTAAGGACTAACTAGGATATAGTGGTCCTAGACCATCATTATCATACCACTTTTTGAATTTCCTCAGGTGATGTTTATTGCCTTGGACCCCATCTAGAATTAGTTTATTCTGGTCTCATTATAGATGTGATTCAAGATTATTCTCACGTGTGGTATGAATGCATTCGAAAGTCTCATTGCTCCAAGGAAGGCTTATGCCTGCAATTTGGTTTTAAGAACCTCTGTTTTCTGGATGCTGTTCAATGAAGCTTTAGACAGTTCTTGTTTGGCATCATTTCAAATCATTTCCACAAATTTTACTGCAGTCCTTTTCTGTGTTTTGCTTTCAATTGATGACCCATCCTCTCCTTTGGAGATATGTAACAACTATGGATAAAAAAAATTTCCACGTCAATATCCCATCAAGGGAAAGTAAAGCAGTTATGTTTTCATGTTTCATTTCAGCTAAGTTCCTAAGTACCTGTCCATGACACTAAGTTGGTCTACACAAATATCATTTAAGGCCTAGAGAACATATTATTTGCCACCTTCTGTGACACCAAACTATTCTGTGGTTCTCATTAATTGGGATCAAAAAGAAAACATTTGCCAAGTCTGTTATTGTGTGTTACTGTCCAGTGGCAGCTGATAGTTGGTCCGCAACAGCAATAATGTTAAAGATTGCTGCTGCCTGTTGGGGCTCTTTTTTGTTTAAAGCTTGGTAAAGTGGAGTTGTGTAAGTAAACTTACCATAGCAGTAGATGTCCGAATGATCAGACAAATCAGCAGTGATCATTCAAACATCAACTGTTATGGTAAGTTCACTTACACAACTGTTCTATATTCATCGTATTGATCACTGCTGTAGTAGCCTTAGCTATATGCATCAATTATACTAGCTAACTACATTTAGGAGGTGGAAGGAGGAGAATCCAGGTACCTCTGGGGAATAGTCCTAGCAAAGTCTGTTCTGGACCTGTCGAAGGAATCAAGCTTACAGTGCTTTTGTAAAAATATGTACAGAGGAGCGATTAGCAGTTACTAGAATATATCTGGAATCCAAACCTTTTCAAAAACCCATAGATGAAGTCAAGGCTCTGATATAGTGGGTATTGACCCTGCCTGGAACAGTTTTGTTATTGTGACTATATTAGAAGGACTGCATGAAAAGAGGAGGATCCATGGACAGATATGCTGAAATGTCCGATAAATGAACCTTGATAGGGGAATAAGAAAGGCCTTAGGATCGTAACTCACACAAACTTTGTAAAACCAGAGAACGACCAGCTCTGAATGGGTGATGGTTATGTGTTGGTAACAAATAGTAAGCACTTTCCATTTGCTAATATATGATTTTCTAGTATCCCGATTTCTTACCTCCATTAGTACCTGCTACACATCCTCAGTAAATAAGTGCCTAAAAGGAATTAAGACCCACTCATCCAAGCAGTCAATTGAAGTTGATTGATGTCAGGTTGTATTAAACATCATTGTACTTGGGTGAATAGATACAGTCTGTGAGGAAGCTTGTGGTAATTGCTTCTGGCAAATTTCCAAAATAAGGCAGAACCATAGTTGCCTGGGCCAGAAGGGACTTACCACAATGATCTTGGAGGATTCCTGCTGAAACTTCAAAAGTACCCTGAATATTAGTGGAAAGGGTGGAAAATCATACAGGAACATTTCTGTCCAAAGAAAAGAAAAGGCATCTGTCTTCCAGGCCTTGCATGGAGTACCGGAACATAATTTTGCCGGTTGATTATTCAGAGAGGAGGCAAAGAGGTCTCCTTGAGAAACTCACCACAAATGGATCAAATCTCAGAGGATCTCCTGATCTGGTTTCTATTCATGAGGGTCTGTCCTCTGACAGAATGTAAGATGCATGTAGAGTAAGATTGCACTCTGAAGCTATATTCCAGGCTAACAAAGTTAGTCTGCAAAGGGGGGGGGGTACAGCCTGGTTCTCCCTTCCTTGTTGATGTACTGCTGTGGCACTTTCTGTAACTACTTAGAGGTCCTGTGGACTAAAGATGATTCAGAAAGTTGACTGCTTTGATCAAGGCAAGCATCTCCTTGATAATAGTGTGCCTGCATCTGTCCATGGTGGCCCACAACCCCTGTATTTTCATCCCTCATGAAACTGAACCCCAAGCAAAGTCTGAGGCATATGTGATGACTAACTGCTTTGGAACAGGGATTGAGAAGGAAAGAACTGGATTTAAGGATGTTTGTTGTCTGCAACAAATGATTTATTTTCTGACAAACCCTAGAACTGAGATTTAAAAGGGTAAATGGTGTTGGTGCTGGGAACCAGGAAGTTTCATGTACCGCTGTATCTTTCTTTCTTGAGTCTTCCAGGGGTATTACTAGAATCATAAATGGCATGAGACCAAAACTCTTTTCATATGGACAAAAAACTCTTTGACCTGAACTGAGGTGTCTTTTGAATGTTCTGTTGGAATCCCAGCTTGTGTAAGAGATCTCTCAATCAAGACAGAGATTCCTGACACTTTTGAAGAAGACTCTGTAAAGATAAATACATCATATAAATATGGAAAAATGTGGAAACCCTGTTGCCTGCAATCAACTGTAAGATACTTTGTGAACACACTTGGTGCAGTGGATAGTCCAAAGGGTAAGGCAGAGCAAGGTTTTTGTGTGTCTGAATTACATTAAGAAACATCTGAAGTCTGGAAGAATTGGGATGGGATGATAAGCATCTTATAAGTCTAGTTTTACCAGGAAACTTGAAAGAGGAAGAAGAGGCAACAAATTATGACATCATTTTGAATTTGGGCACTGTCACAAACAGGTTTAGGAAAGAAAATATCCAGAACTGGTCTTCAAGCATTTTCTTTCTTTCTTTGGCACTAGGAACATCGAGTAATTGAATAAAAACCCTTCCCCACCTGGAAAGGAGGAACTGGTTCTACCATCTCTTTGGACAGCATGTGATGGAAAACTGGTGGAAACAAACGTCTTATCTGGAGGATGAGAAATTACCCCCTGTAAAGGAGGAATTTCCTCACACTACCATCTTGAATTATTTTCAAAAACCATTTGTCTGAAACTATCTCTTGCCAAAGAGCAAATTGAAGATTCCGGCTGTCTGGAAGGAAAAAGAGGTCAGGGCTGGAGGGGTTATAAGGTGTCTTGATTGGTCATTCAGACTTGTTGGATGCTGTTGATTTTGGGAGGTTCAAGACTTCTTTTTGTAACCCCTTGCCATTTCACCTTAAAAATATGTTTACCTGTATTTTCTTGTGACTGTTTAATCTGGATGAGGTGACAGAAAATCTACTGGAAAATTTGGTAAAGGAGAGCTGAAAATCTTAAAGATTCCCTGGATCAGCTTACCCCTTTTATCACATGTTCTGATCAACTTTGCAGCAGATGGGCCAAACAAACACTAAATCTTTACCCATGTAAGAATTTAAAATCTCATTTTAAACATCAGCTGGGAGTGTCTGAGAATGCATCCATGCAAACCTCCTCAAAACAGTACCAGTGGCCATAGCCCTGGAAAAGTACCAACAGAGTCGCACATACACTGTAAACAATGAGTAGTGACCAGAGCAATAGAAGAAACTAAGATATTTAAAGTACATTTTCCTGGTATGAAGAAACTGAACATAAAACAGTCCTCATACTTTCACAATTAGAACAAACTTTAACATGTGCCTAACAATTCAAAATTCTGAAAATCAAAATTGCAGAAGTATACACTGTTTTTCCATACCTATCAATAATTGTCCCATCCTTATCAAAAAGAGTAGTACTGGAATTGAATAGATGCTAAAGAGCAGTGAGATCAACTAGAGCTGTAGCTGCTCGGTAAGGTTTGGGAACAGTGTATAAACATTTAAAAGACTGAAGAGCTTTATACATTCATCTGCATTTTTATGAACAGCTGGTCATCTATCGGGAAAATTGCAGGCAATCACACACATCCTCTAAAGCAAACAGAACAGGAGGAATGGGTGTAGGTTCTGGAAATTCAATCAGTAACAACTCATAGTACTTTCTGACACACTGAGAAGCCTCAGTGTTCTCCCACTGAAAACACTGGCACATTTTCGCAATAGTCTTAGAGAATAAGAAAACACCCACAGGGAGAATTAGAGACTGAGCTCTCCTCTGTCTGAATCATAAATCTGAGGGAAAAAAAAACTGTATCCATCCCTACATCTTCCTGTTCAGAGTCAGAATATTGAATCTCTTCAGGAAAAGAGGTAATCTTCCTTCTTTTTCAAGAATCTACTTTACAAGAAGGATCAATAGCCTCTATTAAACCCTGATCCAGACTTGGTAAACTAGTCCTAGCCAAAGAAATTTGAGGAGGAGTGCATACATGTTTGGTTTTCTGTTTCTTTTTCACAAGAAAAATGGGGCGAGTAGTGTTACCAGTAGCAGCATCAACTTCCCCAGAGATGGGTACAGCATTCTGACACAGCAGGGAAACATTCTCTGTTCCTTCTCCCAGGACCAACAAGAGTGGCTCTCCCTTGCTCACTGAAGGGACCCCAACAGCCACTGGCTTACCCGCAGTCCATAGTGACTATAGGTGCTACATCGTACGGATCCAGTGTGTAAGATGAGTGATCTGAGGTACACCAAATGCCCAAAGCATTATTGCCCATCCTGCAGCTGAGGCAAATTGCTAGTCTACTGTGGTGGCAAATGTTGTTTGCTTATTTTTTTCTGTAGGACTGGGGAAGACAAACAGCACATTTCGGTAAACACTACCAGTCTACAATACTTACTATTTGACAGAAAAACAGCACTTTAAAACAATATGTCAGCCCCACAAAAGTAGAATAAACATGATTTCTCTACATAAAAAAGTGTTTTCAGTTACTTTACACCACTTATAAATTGAATGAATAAGCAAGCACTCCATTTAAAAGTGCATTACGGTCTCTTGACAGTTCATTATAACATAGCACTCTTAGCTTTAAAATAACATTACTGAAGAGGAAATTGATAAAACAGAAACACAAATAAAAAATGGAAATTTTTTTCCCCAAAGGGAGTTTATCTGCCCAGCACAGCACAAACCAAATGTCGATCCTCGAAAGCCTCAGAGGAGTGTACTCTTTGGCAGCAGAAAAGCTCCGGAGGGCTTCATGCCCAAACTTGTCTTTTAGACAGTTCAAGCTGCTTGGCAGTTTGAGCATGTGGGAAGTTCACAGGTTCTTAGATTAGTACTAGGCTAACTGCTCTTATGGCCATTTTAAGCCTAGCCAGTTACCCCATGTGAGAATAAAACCCTTCACCTTGTGTCTGCAAGATAAACACCATAACCATTATACCAAACTCCCAAGATGCTCTGAAGCTTTAGAAGCTGGCTGATTGTTATATCTTTGGCAGGATATAACCCATATATCTAAGACTACTGCAGCAGTGATTAACAGGATGTACATTCAATATCTGCTTGTGATATTCCATTAAGCTTCCTTTCTGGCCACATGGGGCAGTTCTAGGAACTCCTTATTGGCTGTAAGAAGCCAACGAGAAATAATTCCTGGACAGTTTATAACATTAATTTGTGCTCGGTCTGTTAGATGATACTATTTTAAGTTTACAACACTCTTTGATGGTGACACAGCATACTTTGGCTCCTACTTTGCATTGTCATTACAATGGTTATTACCACATTTGCAGAGCAGTGCCACACCTCAAACCAGAAAGATCCAGCTATGGTCCCTAATACCTATGATACAGTCAGCTATTCCTATGATAGTTTTGGGTACACAGGCTATTACTGCAGTTATTAATATGAGCAGTTTGGTCTTAATACATGTTTTCTTTGTTCTACCATAACATTTAAATCTTTTTGGGATTGCTGCAAAGATGGTTATATCTTCTCTGGTGTCCACTAATTCCATTACATGCTGTGGTCCTTTTCCCCCAAAAAATGGTCACATAGGGACATCAGTCCCCAGGTGTAATACCTCTCACTGTACACTAAGTACTTGAACCCCATTTCCTCTTTGGTAATTTTTAGGGAGGGATACAGTTTTGCTGATTCTTTCTTTCTAGTGTTTCTCATCAATGAAACTTAACTTTTGCCATTCAATCTTCATGGTAAAATAAATTAAGATGTAGTAAATTTCTTAGCTTGTAATTACTGTGCACTGCTTGCCAGAGATGTACCTCTGCCACTATAATTCCCCAATGACCCATCTGAGGTGGACTTTTCTTTCCTTTCTTGCCTTGTTTTTCTTTTCTCATTACTAATAAAACTTGTCTATATTTATTTGATCAACTTCTTTTCTAGATAATTCCCATTCTACTAAATTAAAAAAAAAATGTTTTACATTTATTCACCCCCCCCCAAGGCATCTGTTCTCCTTGCCTTTTAATTTAGCTCTCTGTCTTTCATAACTTACCCTAGTTGGGTCATAGATTTATACCACATCCCACATCTCCTGCCCTACTAATCCTCCTGAGACAGACATTAATGGTATCTCCCACCTGTTTGACAGACTTTTGACCAAAGGGTTTCTTGCTGAACTTGCAATAAGTTAAAAGTCAGGTCCTGACTCTAGTTAAAGAGTACTCTCTTTTCTAAGTCTTCTTCTTTCGGCTTTTCCCAGTTAGGGGTCACCACAGCGGAACACCTGTCCGCTCATGACTGGCAGTGGAGTTTTACTGTGTCGAGTTGCCAGCCCTGGCGCCCAACCTTCCACACAAGGCACACACACACACATTCACACGTAGAGCCAATTTAGAGTGTCCAATCCACCTACAGCATGTCTTTGAGATGGGAGAAACCGGATCACCTGGAGGAAACCCACAGGACCACAGGGAGGACATGCAGACTCCACACAGAAGGCACCCCAGCCGAGGATTGAACCAGAGGACCTTTTGCTGTGAGGTGGCAGTGCTAATGAATAAATGCATGCTACCAGGGGTAAGTATAAACATTTTGGTGTTTCCAGCAATTTTCAAGTTGGTGCCCCTGGTCAGTTCAAGTCTGTCATCCCATCACTGGTGTTCTTCCTAAGCAACACTTTAGCATGCTTTTAATGCTTAGTGTATAGGTCATGTTAGAAAGCTTTGGAAGTAGTAAACAAGCACAGAATGACCTTGTAATTGTAATGTTGTTGCATTACTGCAGTCCTTTCTAACACTTTGTTAGTCAGTCCCACAAAGGGGCATTCACACTAACTGGCTTTTAGTTTCCAATAATGTTATAGTACAACAACCCTATACACAGCAATAAGCCAGGCAGGTTCCACAGTATTAATGTTCCACAAGCTAAGTGATATTTTTTTCCAAGTAAATTTTTATTGTATTTTCAAGACTGAAACATAACAATGAAGAACTAAGTGCAGTTGTGCAAATCTTTGTAAAAGGTACAGTTGTGTAAGAACTTGCCATAATAGTAGATATCCTACTGGTCACTCTTGGAGTATTCCTAACACATGGGTTATCACTGCTGTTATCTAGCCAAGGTACCAAAGATTAACCTTCCCAGTACCGTACATCTGACATGTGACCACAGCTCACAAGTGTAGGGGTATATAGGCGGACATACAAGGATAATTCTTCAGACTATCTCCAAGCAAGCAGCTTGAAGACCTATGTGACAGAAAACTGGTCGGCTAGGAGAGGCATAGTATGAAGTGGTAAGAAAGCCTCCTCAGTTCTATGGTGTTTCCCATGGGACAGGAACTGAGGGGAAAAGACTGAGTAAGGACATGATAAAGCTGTAGAGGGGAAGGGGAGTGGGAAGGAATAGTGCAACAAGGGTCTGTATTACTTCATCAACAGTTCACTTCAGCGAACCTCCATTCTGTGAATAAAAACCCTCAAATGTCCACTTCACTGAACGTTCACTTCTGTGAATGTGTTACACGAGGAAAGTAACTACTTACCCAACATCTTCCCATAACATACACTGTAGTATATAAACTCACACCCCCCAACTATATATACCGACTTTGAGATTGCACTACAGTGGGGAAAAGGGCAAATTTCCTTATGTTGGCCATTTAGTTCCTTTCCTTTTGTAAATCCTTCATGGAAGTGAATATTCTCTGAAGTGAACATTCAATGGTTTTGTTTGCTGAATGGAGGTTCACTGAAGTGACTCTTCGATGAACTAATATAGACCCCTAGAAAAGCTATCAGTAGGACATCTGCTATTATGGTAAGTAATTACACACGTGTACTATGTCCTAACTGAAATCACTTTTGCAGTATTCCTAACACATGGATATTTCCTAGAGCAAAAGGGAATTAAAGGAGGCTGGTTAACAGGCAGTAGAACTGTCTAGTAGGTTAGATAGGACTGACCTAGCAAAGGCAGCTCTGGAACTTGAAAGATATCTATCCTGTAGTGCTTAATGGAAATGTGTAATGATGACCAGGTGTCAATCTCCAGAATGAACCTGGCATCCACTACTTTGTAAAAGCTCCAGAGGCTGCTAATGCTCTGGTAGAGTGACATTGATGGCATGGGGCAAGGATTGCCAAGTAGAGAGCAACAAAATGAGATGGCCTTAGAGCTCCAGCTTGCAGTTGTTTGCTTGAATACCAGTTAGACCAGTTTAGAGTCAGTGAAAGAAACAAACAGTTGATCAGATTTTCAAATGGATTCTATTTTGACCAAGTAGAGTCTTACTTGATCATGAACGTCCAGAGAATGCAGTACCCCCCCCCCAATTCTGTGGGTTGGGAAAGAAGGTTAGTCCTGTGGGTCACCCTGCTGCTTTGAAAAATAAGAAAGGGAGGAATGAACATGAGATCCTGAAGCTCTGAAACTCTCCTAGCTGAAATGAAGGCCAGAATAAGGATAGTTTTCCAAGTACTGAATTTGTGGTTTCTTGATTTTGCTAGTTTAAAAGGTGGTAAGGTAAGCTTGTCCAGCACAAAGTTGAGGTAATGAGCTTCCTAGGTGGTCTAAAATGCAGGGCCCCTTTAAGGAAAACTTTACCTCAGATCTGGAGATGAGCAGGAACCTGAGAAGTAAGCAAGTAGAGATGGCTGATAGGTGGGCTTTGGTGGAAGAGTAGACCAGACTTGTATATAACAGTTCATATAGATATTTCAGAATGAAAGGTACTTCTGATTAGTTTAGGCCCTATCCATTTCTTTGTCACCAATGGAATAATCTATTCAATTTGGCTATATAATATTTTTCAGTGATGGGTAAGCACTCAGAACCCTATTATCCACAGAATTAGGTGTAGGGATGACAAATTGGGGTGTAGCAGTAGCCCTTTCTTTTGAGTGATGAGCTCCACTTGGTGTAGCAGTTGGCAGTACTTGCCCTGGCTAGAAGAAAAGGAACAGGGCACCAATCTTGTCTTGGCCAAAATGGAATCACTAATAACAGTTTTGTTTTTTTCTTTTGGTGTCTTTAGAAGAACTCTTGGAATAAGTGATAGTGGAGTAAAGATGTGAAAAGACTCGAAGAACTTGAATGAGGGCTGTCATTTCCTTCATGTTGATGTATTCTTTTAGTAGTATTGGCTGCCATCACCCTGCACTCATTGTGTGCCTGTCAGGGCTCCCCATGCCTCATCTGAGTCATCTGTGTATATTTTCTAAACTGGGGCTGGAGAAGTGAAGGGAATCCCTGGGTTTAGTTTCCCATGATCCTTACACCATAAGAGCTCCTGTCTAAGACAGGGTAAAAGGGAAATCATTGTGTCTAGAGGGTCAGAGTGCTGAGATTAAACTGATTTCAGGTGCCATTGGATTTTCCTCATATGTAGTCTGTCCAGGATGATCATTGGTATAGTAGCTGCCAT
The DNA here is from genome assembly GCF_019279795.1 of Protopterus annectens. Taxonomy (NCBI): domain Eukaryota; kingdom Metazoa; phylum Chordata; order Ceratodontiformes; family Protopteridae; genus Protopterus; species Protopterus annectens. The sequence continues at coordinate 1,403,065,382 of NC_056739.1, read as the reverse complement.
GTACTCCAGAGCCCTCAGGATCTCCCTGGCCGAGGGAGGCAAGGCTGTGGAAGTAGTTTGTAAGGCTCTGCACCTTCTCTTCAGGTAAGAAGGCCTGCATTCTTTTTGTGTCAAACATGCAGCCAAGAAAAACTAGGTCCTGAGATGACCGCAGGGAGGATTTTTTTGCAGGTGATTGAGAACTCCACCTGAGCTAGGAGTAGGAGTGGATTAGCAGGTTGTCTAAGTAGGGAAATAAATTCCCTTGGTTCAGCAGAAGGTGATTACTGGTGCCTTATACTTTGTGAAAAGTAATTGGGCTATAGAAAGGCCAAAAGGCAAAGCAGTAAACTGAAAGTGAGATGATCCAGTTCAAAACCTGAGAAATCTCCTGCAAGGGGTCCAAATTGGAGTGTGGAGGTAAGCATGCTTTACAGATCTATGGATTCTAGAAAAGCTTGGGACAGAATGAAAGGTGGTAGAGTGTGCAGAGGGAGTATTTTGAAAGCTGGTTGTTTCAAGAAGGTGTTTAGTAAGAAGAGATACACTATGGGTCTCTACTGCCCTTCTTTCCTTGACAGTATGAAAAATGTGGAGTAAAACCCTTTTCCCACAAATTCTTCTGGCACTGACTCTGTTGTGCCTTATGCCCATAGTTCCTGTAAAATGGGTGGGAGCAGATGAATCTGATTCTGTGGAGGTGGGGTATGCCATTTAAAGGGGGAATCTGGATCTAAGACATGCCATAACTGTTTTTATGATAGATAGCTACCATTTGTCTGTGGTAATTTTTTCCCCAGGTGGAGAAAGATTGGGTCAGCTCTTTTGAGAGAAGAGTGGTAAGGCTGGGAGATAAGGGGAAAGGAGGTTGAAGATAGTCACAGAGATTTGTCTCCAAAGGGAGGCCTCCCAGATGATGTATGCCTCTGTGATTTGTCTGGTAATCTCTTCCTGGGAGCCTCCCTGTGTATCTGGCTAGGCTTAGAGTCCCTTCTGAAAAAAGAGGTAGTTTTGGTAGGGCAGTTCCTCTGGAGTCTACCTACAGAGGTTAAGAAAAGCTGCCTGCGGACATTTATGGTTTTATTCTGCTCCTGAAGGGTTTTGAAAAGATTGGCAGCTTGGAGGGCAAAAAGACATCCTTGTCTAAAGGGGAGTCCACTGCTTTTGCCTTCAGGTCCTCAGAAATAGCCTGACTATGTAACCATGTATATATGAAGATTATAAAGCCCATAGCAGCTGTTCTGGATGAGGCCTCAGAGCATCATAATGACATTTAATGTTGTGCATGGTCACTTGTGTAACCTGATTAAGTACGGATAACATCTGTTGTTTAGAATCAGTATTCTGCAAATCCACCATTACCTTATATAAAGAATTGAGACTGGATATCAAGAATTTAGCCATGTGGGTCTGGTAATTACTAGTCCTGAATGCCAACACAGAGGAAGTATAAACCTTTTTACCCCATCTAGCAATGGACCTGCTGTCCTTGTTTGAAGTAATGCATTGGGAAGGAGTTTAGAGAAAACTGCAAAAGAGTCCACTACAGGAAAAACAAAGAAACTTAAGATCATTAGGGACTTTAGAAAATCCGGCTGGTCTTTTGAGAGCAGGAGGCTAGGAGTCAGAAGCAATAGAAAAGAATGGAAAAGCACCCAAAATAGCCTCAAGAAAAGGAGGTATGGGGAAGAAGCTGGGTTGCCCATTTTCAAATGGTTGTAGTATTATTTCTGTAACTCTGAAATCTGCATAGATTCCCTCTCAAAATGCTTCATCATAATTAAGATTGTCTGTTCAAAAGAAGCTTCTTAAGAATCAGGTGTGATGGAGTCCTCATCATCCAGAGGAACTTGGCCAGGAGAGTGCATTTGTGAAGAGTAGGCCAGAAAACAGTCAGAATCAGAAGCCTCCTCATTTTTGGAGGAAGATGAATCCACAACCATCTTTTGAAGGGTAGGAGATGGAGTTGAGAGGAGAAAGAAGAAGGCTTCAGAGCCAAAATGAAGTTATGCAAACCCTGAGAGTAATCCATTGATTCTTTCTCCCTAGAACAGGAAGGATGAGGCTGAGGGGAGGCAACATGTTTACTTTTCTGACACTCCTTTTTTGGTAAAATGTTTGTATTAAATACAGTGGATCATTTCCCTGAAGTACCTCAATAAGTTTGCTTGGGATCTCTTTCCTAACCAGGATCTGAGGGTTGCCCTCTCATCCATCCTATATGATGATTAGGGGCTCACTTCTGTCTGCAGAATCCTCAATTGCCAAGGCCTCAAAACCCCATACCAGCTTCCAGCAGTGTCTCAGCAGAGGGCATCTGAACAGGAATTAGATGTACCGTGGGCTCTGAAATCACAGTGAGTATGTTAGAGTTGGAAAGGGATGACTGAGTCTCTGACCTAGGCCCTTTAAGCTTTTTGTTAAATGGTGGATGTATGCCTGGGGAAGCAGAATCTACCACCTTGTAGTGGGCTAAGCATTTGAGACACTGGGTCTCCAGAAAAGTATTGAGAGGACAACTATGACTATAAGCTCTTAGGAGCAAAGGATTGGCAGACAGAACAAGCTCTGTATTTTGTTCCTCTCCTAAGCAGAAGAGACACTGGGTGTGCAAGTCTTTGTATGGAATTTGCCTGCTGCACTCACACTTAACTCCTCCTAGCTGATGTCTATTACTGTTAAGAAAAAGTGAAGAAATATAAAGGAAGGTTCCCCATTGGGGCATTTATATAAGTATTTGAAGCAACAGTACCGATGACCAAATGATGATCAGTCTGACAGATATGTGACTTGTGGTAAAACATTCTGAGGATTTACACTCACACATCCATCTATATAACCCTAAACTTCTGAAATATGTTCAGGCATATAATACTGGGAAGGGAAAGCTTTGATTCCCTGGCCTGATGACAACATTGATAACCTAAATGTTAGTAATACTGCAACATTGATTTCAGTCAGGACATTCTCAGTAATTTAATTTTTTTTAATGTGTCTTGTATGCTGCTTTCTGTGCTAAATAGTGAATGTGATTTCCTTTTCTGTATTTCTGTAATAAGAAGTTTATCTTTGTCCAGTAATTAAAATCTGCATTAACTTTTTTAAGATTTCAATTTTGCAACTTTATTTTCTTGCCAGTACAGTGGCTAACTCCAGGAAATATTTGTTTTTTCTTGAGCTTGCCTTGTTCCCCTGCTTCATTCTGACAGCCATTCCCAGTGCCCAACATCCAGAGCAGGGTCACTCCACCCTTCCACAGACTAGGACCAAATAACAACTGGAGCCAAAATGGAAACTAAGGGAGTCCTGGCGGAGGATTGTTGTTGTCCAACATGTGCTGGGGGTGGTTTACATTATGATCTCCCCCAGTTTCCCTCTCATGCTTACCATCACTCCATCCTGTTATGTGACTACACCCTAAGGGGTGAGAGTGCAATGGAAACATATGTTGTCTTACCTTACCTCAACAGAAGCACAGCCCTATCCTTTGGACTTAAACCTCCCACCCTGAGCAGTTCTTAGCCTTTGCTAGGGATGTCATGGAGAATGCCCACACAACTATACTGCCTCCCGAGGAGTGGCTTTCTCTAATCCCTCTGGTATCAATGTTTCAAGCACTAGAACTGTTAAATTCGGGTTACCTAGGCCATGGTCAGAGCTTTATCCCTTTATACCATTGTGCTGTCTAACTTAATAAAATCTTGAAAGGAAGGTGATATATGTATATCTTTTCCAATGTTTTTGTGATTATTTTTCTTGCAATGCTAATAAGACCCATACTAGTGGGTACTGTGATTATTTAATGCATACAGGAATCTGTGCATTTATCAAATACAGCATCCTTGGGATTTTACAATTATCTGACTATAAAACTTTAAAAATATTTGTATAGCCTCACAAAATCTATTTAAATTCTCACAAAGAAAACATGCTGGCAAGCAACTTTAAATATTTTATTACATCAACAGGATGCAGTTCCTTTTGTTCTATATACTTTGCAATTTTATATCATCTTGCAAATGCTACATGTAAATAATTTCATGAAAAGGTTTTGCAAAACATATTGTTTGTTGTTAAATTAGCTGATTTCTGAATTAATTTAATGATGCCATCATTATTTTTCTTAAATCACATTGTTTTAAATTGTTCCAATATGTATCTTTATTATTTCTAATATTGCATAACATTAACTTATATAATATAAATAAGCATGCCTTTTGAATTACTTTCCCTATAATGATAAAAGAAAAATATTATAATAAGTTGTGAAATGTATTCTTTATATCTCTCATACTTTTAATTTTTCTAAACTACTTGCCTGATGCTATCAGCCTCTCCATAACTTATATGGTCTAATTCTAAGCTGTGTATTATATTATCAGTTTACATCAAAGTATGATCTTCTAAGCAATTAAACCAATATGTAAAATATGTTTGTATGTGTTTTATTTGTAACATATTTGCAGTCTATGCACTGTGAACTATACACCACGGAAAACATAAAAAAAATCAATTTTAAGAAAATATGTCTACAGATAAAATTTCTGAATTTTTTTGATATTTTACGTAATCAGAGATGGTTGGCTTTACAGAATAACTACTAATATCACTTTTTTACCACCCATATCACATTAGCCATTATTTTGAGTCAATATGTAATATAATTCAAATTATAATCATCAACAAATATATCAAGGAATCAGTTTCCAGTAAACTTCATAAATATCATCAATCCAATATATTATTGTTTAAAACTTTGACACTATTTATTTAGCATTAGGGAACCCTGTTCATATTCCTGCCCAAGAACTAATATGATTACTAGATGCAATTCTAGCTTAGAGTGACAACAGAGGTTGGGTGATAACATTCTAGTTAATTATTTTATTACTGCTTTGTCTGGAATGAATGAGATAGTTTATAATATGACCAGCCAGTCAGGCAGACAGACATTCTTCTTTCCCATCTGATTTACTGCCTAATAAAAATGTTTAAATACTGATAACATTTCTTCTATATCTGATTTATTCTTAAGCTATTTCTTGGTAGTAATGTTTTATTTAGTTGGATATGGAAATTAATTTTATTTTGATCTGCTTAACAGTCTGTGAAGATATTTAGGGGTCTTAACATATGAGTTTGATTTGACTTTATCAGATGCTTTTTCTGTTTTATGGTTTCGAATGTATTGATAATTATTTGTTACTGCTTTAATTTTCTTAATGCTATATTTGTCTCCCTTTTGAATCTTTAATTTTAGCATTACATAAGTGTTCTTGCATTGTAGAAAGATATTTATTTCACTGTTTACTTCTTCGATTGTATCATTTTTTATTTTCCCAAAGAAATAGATTTTCAAGGAGTTTCACAAAAGTGTCATTCATTTCCCTGATGATAATGAAATATATTATATTGTTTAAATTATTTAATCAACCATTCATTAAATCATGTTGTTTAATCCAATGCCATGGCATCCAAGGAGATAAAGTATCATTTAGGTCCAATGGGATCAGTGCTCTACCCTCTTTAACAAATATAAAATAAAATAACATTTATTTTACTTGCTACAAGATAAAAGCAAATATCATTATGGTCAGATAATGGGCAAGACATAATTCTCATTTTTTATAATATTGTTGAAATAATATGGAATATGTATTCTGTCAATTCAAGTTTGTGTTCCAAATGTACATGAATAGTGAGTAATATATAAAGAACTACTTTCAGAGACATCTATAATGCCTTTGACACACTTTCAATCAATTTACTCAGTGCTTTCACTGATGCTGAAATTCTAGGTTAATTTTTTGTACTTCAGTTCTCTTCACTCATAATTCAATAAAGTCACCCCTAAAATTACACTTTCTTTCAAATTACTTCATAATTTATTTAGATATTGTTTTGCTACTTTAGCTCCAAGTCTGAAACTACAATACCTATTTGCCATAGCATTTTTTCTTTCATACTCCATTTTTTATTGATAATGTGTCTATTTGGCCTGAAAATTTTATAAATATTTTGCATATCTTCTAGTGTTAATATTATAATACCTTTCTTCTTTTCTGTAAAACAAACAGAAGCAAACCATTTATGTTATTTATTATTCAAACTTTTTGTACCATTCTGTATTAAATGCATTTCTTGGGAGAGCACTGCATCTGCATTGTTCAGTGGTAATCACTAAAAGATCTTTTTTTGTTGTCACTGTTAATGCCATTAATATTTTGTAACAACATTTTTAAAACATTATTTCCAGTATTTTCAGTATAGTATCACTGCTGATTGCAAAGTGCTTTAACCAGTCAGATCCTTTCTTGCCTGAGGATACTGATGCATTGCAGCTTCACAATGGCATCTATTTTGGTTCTACATGTGATGTCTGGCCAATATCTCACTGGGCTGCCAAAAATAATGTGATGTCCTCCACTTAAAACCCGAGTCAGTAATTAAGGAGCCTTGATCCTCACCACTGACACCAGTGTGGGAGCGTCATGGAAAACACCAGAATCCAGAGCACACAAGAGTAAAATTCCACAATTTCCCTTAACAGCACAACAGGAACATGCTCTATTTTCCTGGGACTGGACTATATACCTATATCCGCCCCAAATGTAATCCTTTATCATACACATCCGAGCAATGTTCCAGTTTAAGACCACTGGCTCACTCACACTCAAACTAAATTTAATTGTCATGCACTCAAACATTTATGAGAAGCCTGACACAGATTTCCAGCTGTATCCCATCCCCAAGATAAATGGTAAACACTGCCATCAGAGTCAGACAGGTCTATATGCCCTTTAAAAGGTGATCAATTATTAAAAATCAAATATGAAAATAAATGATAGCTATGACCAGAAGCAGCCAGGCATTGGAGGTGACCTGGGGACTATCAAACATGTATAATATAAAGACTCTAATCTCCAAAGAACACACTGATTATCCATCCACAATGGAAAGTAATGAAATCATTTAATAATAAGTAAAATGATTACAAGAATGTAAATCAATAACTTTCAATAAACACCAGAATTCAGTCACCAGAAATATAAAATTAAACTATAGGATAGAAGTCCATAATCTTAGAAAAACTCTATCTAAATAACTAAACTTTCCTAATCTAACTAGAGAATACTGTCCCTGATCTAATCTAAAGCATAATAGCAAGGCAAAGGCAGGCTTACAGTTCTGGTGAGTCCTTCTTCTTGGGTATCACTGCACAGCACTGTGACTGACTGCAACTTTTAACTAACTACTCAGCAGTGACAGTCTCAACTGTTTTATTTTAAAAATAACAGTCAGCTGTTTAAAATTTTCTTTTTCCTGTCAGTCTGTACAAATAATCACCTAACAACCAGGAACATTCTAATGACATCACCCACGGTTTAGCTGATTCTCAATAGACAGTTTGCACTTTAGAATCTCCCTCACAAACATGTGCAATTAGAAATGTATGAAAGCACTAAGATATTCTTTATACATTTTGTATAAGCAGGGAGATATTCAATGTTTTAAAAACGTATTTAAATTTACCATACCAATGAACACAGTTAGATCATGGAAGGAAGACCAAAGCTTTAATCTGTGCCTTCAAAGGAGGTTTACCTTTTCCTTTTGCTCTGTATTGTCCCAGATGATGAATTATTCTAGTAAATAAAGAACCTTAACTGTTTTCTGCTTGTTCTGCCTCCTGCACAAACCCTTGTAGCTTGGAGTAGATGACTCTAAAGAGAAGCTTCTGGTCTACACACTTTAAACGTCAATGTAGCCTGTTTTCTCCTCATACATATTAGTATCAGAGGAAGATTACTTCATACTAAAAAAAAACAACACTCTGTTCTATTGTAATACAGCACTGAAATCGCTTTAGACTACTGTTAAATGTTATTTATAAATTTATGTATTAAATATTGTGTTATCTATGGTACAAACTCTCTGTTTTTATCCATCTTTATGAAATATCAAAGTATGTGCTCATGCAGTTCTGTCTGTGCTAACTTCCAAGGACAGAGTCCCAGTATAGCTTATTCCTGCTTATAAAGAAAGAGGTTGATTATTGTGCTTTTTCTAGAGGTCATGAAGGGTTCACACACAGAGCTCGTACTTAGATCATAGTGTTTCAAATAGAAGAAAATGTGAAAAAAATTAATGTTTGCCTCTTTTACAGCCTCACATCCATTCTGCATATCAAAAGTGGCTTATGCATTAAAGCAGATATAAGTATAACTAAATCCATCTGACAAATTCAGGATAAATATATGCATTCTTGCTGAAAATGTGTGTTATGTATGTACTTCCTACATTCTAGCAGAAATTAAGGTAAATATAACTGTCAGAATTGCCGAATAGTAGAAATAAAGGCTATTGGCTACACTAGGTTCAATACTGTATTGCATGACTATGCATCTTAGCAATAATCTTGATACAGAGCAGCTATACTGAAGTCAAACAGCATGTAATGTAACTAAGAATAGTTTACATATCAGCAAATGCTAATGTGCTTTCACTATTAATCACCCAGCTAAGCTCAATCAAAAAATGAATAAAATAAAGCATTTTTGCCATACAGGAAGTAAGCCCTCCACATCATTCAAAATTATGTATCATTTCTGCACTCACACAAACACAAAGAAAAAGGAAATTCCCTAAAAGCAAGGCATACCTCTTGGTACATTCTTTGAAACTGCACTGAAAATAATTTCCTATGGTCAGTTGCCGTCTAAGTTTAAGGGTATTTTAGCAGAACTGAAATGTGCCTGTGTGGCAGTACTCTTTATTCCAACAGTGTAATAAAAATTAGAAAAATGGGCTTAAGGAAAAAAATAGTCACTCAAAGTCCTAAAGGCCTACTTAAAGCATTAACTCCATGTGCAAAAACATTTTGTGTTGCTGCTAATTTTTCATTCACTAACCATCCTATTAATACTTTTTCTTCATAGTTTCTGATTGTAATACAAAGCGTGAGCCTACTAGTGGAAAAATGTCTATTAATGGTACTAAATGCATCTGCTCACAGAAAACATACTTCATTACAGAGACATATTTCCTCTTCACTAACGTTGACAGTCTATCTAGGATATGTTGAAGTTTTTTTATGCATAATTTCTTCTGCCTGCCACTAAGCAGACCTATCAGGATGTCAAGATGTTAGTGATGGTGACAGGTCTGCCTTACTACCAGCTGAGCACACAACATCAAGATGTCCTGTTAGCTGTCATTAATGGAGATTTGAGTTTACTAAAAGAAGGAACGGGAGCAGCCATCTATCTTTGTTGTACACATAGCTTAAGTGATTGGAGCAGAGATACTGTGTACAGTCTGCTTCAGTGAGCTGAAAGAACCAGTGACTGCATTTATAGTTTCTGCAGAACATGAAGTACTTGACTGTGCATATTTTTGGACTGTATGAAATGCCATAATGATATAACATATTTATAATAATTACTTATGTAAATATTTTCAGAGTGAAAAACCTGTAGGGAAGGCAAACTAAATGATCAGCACAAAAAGTTACATATAGTTATAGGAGAAGGTAGGGTTGAAAATAAAGAAAATGAATACTTCCTACACTGAGTACTAAGGCACAAATGAGTTTTTGACTACCAGATTCTCAGAAAGATACCTAATGGAGCAAACTGTCTCAAAGAGTGTGGCTGAAAAACTCAACAGAGTAATAAATAAGCATGCCATAGGCATCTTTACTGAAGGCCTCCTTGAAGTCTGCTGAAGACTGTTTGTCAGGTTATCTGCATTCCAGCTGGTCAAAATACTGAAGAAAAAAAAAGAGATTACTGACAGTGTTCTACTATTTTCCATAAGTTTCATGATCCCTGGATACAACTTAAAATTTGTAACACGTTTAATACTTGATTTCTGAACAGCAGTTGTTTCTTGTTTTCATTTTATTTGTTTCTTTTTTAATAAAACCAAATTTACTGAAATAATGGCAAAAAACTACAACTATATTCAATTATAATAAAATAAATAATCTGAACAATTATTTAGTTTCAAAAACTGGTGAAGTAACACAGGTATTTTAGTTTAATAAACAAAATGCATTACTAACAAAAATTCAAAAGACCTTTGTACTCCATGATTATGATTTTAGGACCAAGCTTCACATTTAAGGAATGCTGCCCTTGGCCGAAACTAAAACTTCAGACAGTAATCACATTTTCAAATGTATCCCAAAAAATCTAGGGGAGCCATTTAAGTAATGTTGCCTTGTTTTATCTCTTAGTCAAATAAATTTCTTGTTATCCATCACTTGGAATAAATAGTACTGCTCAGATGGATCCCAGTATTTCCATTTCTTGGCTATTATAGGATTATAGGAGATCAGTAAGCTATTGACTTGGAGGTCATTTCAAGCCAAGCAGTTTCATCCCAATGTTAGTTAATACCCAAGATTCCATGTAGTAATGGCTTCCCATGTCCAGGAGGGTTGTGGTCGCTACTCCCGGTAAGAATTTACAGTGCCCCAGCCACGCATCCACTTGAACAGTATCATAGAGGTGCTCTGTTTCACATGAATAGGTAGCCTATTCCAAAGATGCAGCAGTCATTGGGAGATAAATCTGTCCCTCCAGCATGTCCTATTTAAGTCGCAGGCCATATTTAGATCCCTAGAGGGTAGCACTTGTCATGTTTGATTTATGGATATGCAGCAAGTTCATTAGGTTTGGGTCTGAGATTGCTTTGTAAGCCAGGCATAAGTCTCCCCTAAGAAGTCTCTAGATACAGATTATAATGACAGGGAATTTAGTCATTCTGTGTATGGCACATGCTGGAGTCCCTTGATCTTCTTTGTTAGAAACATCTGAGGTCTTTCCAATTGCTGCAGATGCTTTGTACAGTACATGCTAGATGGGGCATTGTACTCAATTGTGGGCCAGATTAGTGCCAAGCACAGAGGGGTTATAACCTCTGTTGCTCTCGAGGTGGTGCCTTTACTTATCAAGTGTGCTATGTAGAAAGCCTTCCTTATATAGTAGACACATGGTGGTTGAAGTGAAGGCTGCAGTCAACTTGTGATCTCAGTTCCCTCAGCACTTTGTGGACACTTAGAGTACTTTGTTGATTTGATAGTATGAAGGGACATTGTTCGTGTCAAAGGGAATGATACATTTCTTTGCATTCAGTTTGAGACCGTGACTAAGACGGTCTGTGTAAGACCCTCCTGGAGTATACTGACATCATTTGGGGATTCAATAATTGCACCCAGTTTGCAGTCATCTGCAAAGTTGGTCAGCCACAACCCCTTAGTTTTGAACTGAACTTCTGTGAAGTGTATGCCAAACAGTAGGGGGCCCAGCACTGACACCTGTGGCACCCCACTGGCAACAGGTCTGCTGGTTGATGAGGAGTCACCCACTTTGATAGTGTTTGTCTGGTTTGAGAGCCAATTGGCAACCCATCTTACAATGAAGGGGTTTACATTCAGTTTGCTAAGTTTATCAATAATGCCTGAGTGTGGGATTATGTCAAAAGCCATTGCCAAGTCAAGGTATGCTGTGTGCAAAGATATGCTCTCGTCAGTGGCCCTGGTCACAGTTTTGAAAAAATATACCGGATTTAACAAGAAGCATCTGCCCTTGATGAAGCCAAATTGGGTAGGATCCAGGGTTTGGACGTCACCTATGTCTTTATTTATGAGGTCCATAATGATATGTTCCATGACCTTACAGATAAGGCTGGTCAGGCTTATGGGTCTATAATTCCCCGGGTCTGTTGCTAAGCCATTTTTGTGGAGGGGAATAACTGTTGCTGTTCTCCATTCCACAGGAACAAAGCCTGTGGTTAGACTATGATTGAAAAGGGTAGTTAATGATGATGCTAGTTCATGTTTTAGCCTATTTAGAAGGCAGCCTGGGATGCCGTCTGGTCCCACAAAGGCTGTGTTTTTGCCTTGGACAAGGCTTTGATGACCCGTTCTTCAAATAAGTGGGGTGGGAGTAGTTTGGAGGAAAGTTTGTGATAGGTTTGGAGGAGATAAAGGAGTGAAATGTTCTCCAAACCTATCCACTAGCAAGTTTGCTGTGTCTGTGGGGTCAGTGTGTGTGATACCATTGGCCACCAGTTCTGCACATGCTTGGGTCCTACCTTTTAGGCTATGTACATGTACGTAGCTGTAAAAGACCTTATGATTATCCTTGGCTGTGCTTGCTAAGTTTTTCTCAAAGAAGCCCTTAGAGGATTTAACAAGTTCTCTTATTTTCCTGTTGAGGCTGAGGAGGGTGCTTTTTCATTTTTGGGGTCTCACCTTTGTTTTCTTGGACAGCAACTTTTTGCATTTATTGTAAAGTTTGTTGATTCTGGATGTCCACCATGGCGGATTGTATTTACTTGGGGCTGTGGCTTTGATTTCTTCTGGTACAGCCAAGTCTATACACTTATGCAGGTGATTGTACAGGTCTTTAGTGTAAGCTTCAGTGCAGTTACCTGTTCCAGCTGGGGGTGAGGCTTGGAATGCATTTTTACCTTCCCCTAGGAGGTTATTGTTTGCTTTGATTAATTTTTTTAGTCTGATTTCACCCTTTGTGAATTCTAGTGTTAGTATCAGCTTGAAGGTGACTGATTTGTGGTCATAGTAAACTAATGAGGGTCTGAGAGTTGCATAGTGCATCTGTTTGACATGTTAATAAGAACCAGATCTAGTATGTTTGTTCCTCTTGTTGAGGTATGAACAATTTGTTCCAAGATATTTGAGTTAACAAAATCAAGGAACTTTTGCACTAGGGAACTAGGGATAGAGTAGGTTTCCCAGCTGATGGTGGGGTGATTGAAATCCCTCATAACCAGAGTGTTCTGTAATATTTGGATTGTCTCCAGTTATGTCAAATAGGCTTTGTGTGCATCTTGACCCACTGAGGGGGATCTATAAATGGCTATCACTTATATGGGGTCTTACCCAGCATAACCTGATCTTGGAGTAACTCCAGGGAGTTGTCCAGTCTAACTAGACAGGATGTGAATTTATCTCTAATGTAGACAGAAATGCCGCCTCCTTTGGTTCTTACATATTTGTTTTGCGGACTGAAGATGTGGAAGGCATTGTAGCCTTGCAAGGCCAGGGTATTCTCTGAGGCCTTGAACCATGTTTCTCTGACTGCACAGACATCTACATCTGGGTAGTATGTATATATAATCTGAACCTTCTGCTCATACCATGCCTAAACTTGTTATTGTATAATACTACTTAACTCTGGTATGTATTTGTAATTTGCACCTGACTTGTTAAGTGTATATCCAAACTTGTTACTGTATAATTTTTATTAACTCTGTTTTTTATTAGTACTTGTATCTATTTACTAATTGTATGTGGAGCTTTTCTCCCCGGGCCTCCACTGAAAATTGGCTCATCTAGGCACAGTGGAGCTTCCTGTTAAACAAATGCAATAAATAAATAAATCTTCCAGTGATAGAAGTGCTTCCAAGGTGTGCAGTTTTTGGTTTAAGCTCCTAGACTTTAGCAGCATGACCCTTATTTTATGATTGTCAAATTTCTTGTCAGTAAGTTTGTTTGAGACCTTGTCTAAATAAGGCAGTATGAGGGCAGAAAGAGCCTTTACCAGCAGCCAAATGCCTAGAGGTGCCAGATGCAAACTGTCTCTGGCAAAGCAGTGAGGTTTGTCGACCATGGCTTTCAAGGCTGACAGAAACTGGACCCCCCTGGAATGACACCAAAATCTAAGTCAGTTATTAAAATAAATAATTTTTTGTTTATACTGCAGCATCATTCTAGATGAGGGTAGTATGCTGCTCAAGGCTAGCGACGTACATGCCTGGGACTCTTACTCAGAAAGCTCAGTCATGTCTGTTCATATAGTCCAGTGAGGTACATCTCAGGTCATTCACTCCAGCATGAGCTATGAAAGAGTCATACTGGTACTTGTTGCTGAGAGACCTGAGTGCATGCATGATCTGATGAATCCTGGGACTGGACAGGCAGCTGTGACTTTGTCCTTTTCCAGCCTGATTAGTGGGACATCTATGTGTCTTGCTATTAAGTCTCCAATGACTAGATAATTAAGTTTTTGAGGGAAACACCTTATGGGCTTGGTAGTTGAGATACTGGTGTTGCTGTGTGTCATGGGTGCTGTGAGAATTGTGTTAGATGTAGCAGTCTTGTGTTTTGGAGGTCTCTGATATCTCAGTAGGTTTTTTGAGAGAACCTCAATATTTGTAGATTTTTATGTTAGATGCATACTATGTATATGAGTAGTGGTGGATGTGCATGTGTAGTGATGGGTGGGTTCACAACTTCTTCAGTGTTATTGTTTTGAGTGAGAGAGCACATGGATTCAAGATTCTTGGTGTATACATCTCTCACACTGTGTACTAGAGAGTTATTAGTAGAGGGTTGTCAGTGTACATGAGGTAATTGCTGCACTGCCTCAAGAGGTCCAAGTCAGCAAGGTTGGCAGGAGAAACAAGGGTGGTCCAACTGTCCATAATGCTAGGTTAAAGACTGTTATCACTAAGGGGGGCTTTTCAGGATCGATCAAGGAGGAGCTCAGTGGATGGATATTTCTGCGTGGGTTTTTTTGCTGGTAGTTTTTAATAGACTTTAGCTCACTAGCAGTATTTGTTTTTCCAGGAAAGCAATAAGAGTGAGGAATACACTAATGTGCTACAGCTGTATCTAAGGGAAAAACTGCTGAATTAATATGTCTGGCTGTGGTGCACAATTGCATGGCAGTGCGTGGCACTGTGCGACATGCAAACAAGCAGAAACCTGGTCAAATGCAGGGCTGAAATACCAGAAGTTAAAAATTTAAAAACTTTTAAAAAGGTTCAAAAGGACCAATGATGATGCATACTGCAAGCCCTAGACCAACCACCCTTCACCAGACAGATTCCCATCAGCACAGTCCTCTCACTAGAGTACAGATAGGACCCTTCCAATCCAAGATGGCCTTGAAAACATGCTCAGAACAAACAGACCCAGATGCAGCAAACCTGTATCTGAACTATGCTACAGCTACTAGCTACCCTAGATTCATCGGGAACCACTAGAGAATATTTAAAACAGCAGAAAAATAGCACTAAAACCATTTAAAACAGCAGAAAATCAGCAAGGAGACTCTAAAGAATGCTTTAAACAGCTAACAAATCAGTTATTTTAACACTATTTGGTGGGAAAACCAGAACAAGCAAAAGAGATTGCTTTGCAACAGTGAAATGAACCAACAAAAAGAGCTTTGTAAACAGTGAAAACAGAAATAAAATTTGATTTAACAGGCACAGTAAGGCAGACAATTACAGTACAACAATGTAGTTTAGTATACAGTATATAAATACAGCATTAAAGTAGGTGGTAGTCAATAAAAAGTGCAGTAAATAGTATAAATAGGCAAAAAGCAGGCAATTTATGTTTTTTTGGGAAGCTCAGACTCCTCTAGTCATCTGGCACCTCAGCTCAAAGTTGTGCCTGGTAGCCCAGCTGAGTTCAGCTCGGTACAAACAGGCAGAAACCTACTCAAATGCAGGGCTTAAATACCAGAAGCTAAAAACTTGAAAAAAAAAAGTTAAAAAGGTTCAAAAGTTACTTTTTTAAATAGTAAAACAATCAAGCAAAACAAAGATCTTTCATGCTTCAACCATTTACCTGAATGAGGTATCTCAAACAAAAATGCAGATTGCATAAGCTGCATTCTCCCTGGCCTTAAGTATGAAACAAATTTTTGTAAATTAATTATAAAATGATCCAGCTTCATATGGTCTCAAAAGATGTGTAACCAGGTGCCACATACTTTCCTCGCACAATGCCAGCAAGTATACAGCATGTTAGGATACATGTGTCTAAGCCTACTATGCGTTCAAAAGTATCTGAAGAAAATTGTGAGAGAGTATAGGATGCTATGGGTCTAAACATAGCATTTTCCATTGATATCCAAGAATCTGCTTATTCAGTTTACTTCTCTGGTCTTCCTCAGAGTCTTGCTTACCTGACTTCTTTAATAATGTCAGTTGGTTATAGAGTTGACTTACTAAATGCTTTGCATGCCATTCCTTAATCTTGTCAAAAACTCAAGCCATGGTGGAATATTATGTAATCTCTCCTTTCATCCATTCAGAAATGCTGACTCCTGGCAAAATAAGATAACTTTTTTCCTTGACGGTTTTACCAAGGGATAAATGTAAGAGTCCATTAGCAATTGGTCATAGTACCAGACCTCAGACTGCATAAATAACCATCTTATCGAGTATCAGGAGTTATTGTAAGAACATATGTGAAAAACATAGACAGCAGGTGAGAACTATAAGATCCGTCCAGAACCCCTCCCACACCAGAAACCCTCCCACAATATTCTCATTGCTCAGTGCATACCCTGAAAAATGGTGGTATGCAATACTGATTTAGAGCTCTGTACAAGAGACCAAAACACTAGTGGGGAAATATTCTGACCACTGCTGTAGCCTCTCCTACTCAATTTTTTTCACCTATGACTAAGATGTTGCCAGATGTTACCAAATGTATTGTTTTGGCATTGCTGCACTAAGGGCTTTGGCCTGCCAGTTGAGTGACTCCTCTTTTTAGTTGGGTTTTCTGTAGTGTCTGTGTATGTTGTTTGCCTGGGTGATGCTGAGTGTTCTGTATACCAAATCTTTGCCTACAGGGCTTATGTACTTTAGGGATAGACTAAACTACAAATGACCTCAACATAAGAATGCTTATTTGTTTCTCTAGGACATGGTGGGCATGGTTGTGTGAGGTGGATGCTGGAACTGACAGCATGCTGGGTACATTCTACAGCATTTGAAGAGAGGCTGTCCTATGAGGTTAGTAGACACTTGTAACTCTCACACACATAAAGCTCACATATGGAATCAGCTATAGAGAGAATCAAAGAGTTGTCCCTGAGCACGAAGCAGTTCTTGCACTGACTCCATGTTCCTATTGCAATCAGACTGGCAATGGACAGTGAGATGAACTGTGACTTCATAATATCTAATTCCTGGTTAAAAAAGGGTACTAATGTGTGCTAATAAAGTGAATTTGTAAGAAGGGTCTATGTACTATAACAGTAAGGTAAACAGTGAGTCAAAGCACCATAGTTACAATTATATGCACACACAGTATCAATTAGTGAAGTCTACAAAAGTCAGTAAAATGTGTAGCAGCAGCTAATGAATATGTGATGCAGTGACTACCAACGTGGTTCAGTGCCACAACAGTAACTTAGGACAAATGATTTGGTTTGGGTACCTTAACAACAGATTAGTTCAAATGATTTGGTTTGTATGACTTAACAGCTTAGTACAAATGATTTGGTTTGGGTGCCTTAACAGCTTTATTTATTTATTTATTTTTTATTTTATTTTACAGTTGTTGACCGGGCTAGTCTAGCTGGATACATGTCCATTTTCAGTAGAGGCCCGGGGAGAAAAGCTCCAAAGAACAGAGGTACATAAACAAAAAAAAGCAGAACAAGTAATTATTATTATACACATAGGCATATAAAGCAAACAAGTAGGTTTTACATATTGTTTAAAACAGGTACAAACTTATGTAGATGGTCTAACATGGCTACATTGCGAACCCTTAAGGATTTGGGTTGGGTAGAGGCTTAGGTGGGCCTGGGACGTTTGCTGTTAGTCTGGATTAGAACAAGGGCATAGCCATTGGGACTTTAGGAATTCTTTGAGGTGTTTTTTGAATTGGTGAAGAGAGGTCATGAGTCTTAGGTTGTTTGGGAGAGAATTCCAGGATTTACCAATGGAATTGGCATAGAGAGCTTCACCTACCGAGTTGTTAGATTTGATGGTCTGCACTTGTAGACTTTTGGATGACCTGAGGGACGTAAGGTTGGAGTAGGGGGTAAGTATTTTGCTCAGTGAGGGGGTTTTGTCTGGATGGTTGATTATTTTAAATGCCTCAGTGAGTTGGTTGAGTTTGAGAATGTTGGGCAATTCTAACCATTCCAGTGTCCTGTGGTTTAGGCAGTGATGGGTGCGATAGGGCATTCCTGTTATGAATCTGGCTATATGGTTATAGGTTGTAGATAGTTTATTGAGCTCTCTCTTGTTAAGGAAGGAGAATATCGGGGAGGCGTAAAGGAGTGTGGAGAGGAGGTGGGTGCGGGCGATAGTTAGCTTGGTGTGCGGGGTTAAGAAGTTCTTTATTCTATACATGGACCCGAGTTTCTTGTTTACCGACTTAATGGTCAGGCTAACGTGCGTATCAAATTTAAGCTTGTGGTCTATGGTCACCCCTAGTAGTTTGGTGTGGGAGACAGGTTCGATTATGGTCCCATTGTTGGAGGACACATGGAAGGTTGGGTTGTTGGTATTAGGAGGTTCTTTTCCTTGGGAGGTAGTTGGAGTGGGGAAAAATAGAAGTAATTTGGTTTTGGTTGGGTTAAGTAAGAGTTTTAGTTCCGAAAACCATTTTTCGACTATGGTAAAGCAATTTTGGGTTGTGACTTGGAGTTTGGCGAGAGAGACGTCAGAGCAGATCAGGGTGGAGTCATCTGCATATTGAATACAGGTGGCTTTGGGAATTGTAGAGTGTAGACCATTTATAAAGACGGAAAAGAGAAGGGGACCGAGAATAGAGCCTTGGGGAACACCGATATTAGTGGGGAGTAGGTCTGATAGCCTGTTTTGCCACTGAACCACCTGTTTTCTACAAGAGAGGTAGGCGTTAAACCAACTTATGGTTGATTTGCTAAGATGAAAGGTTTCCAGTGTGTGGAGCAACTGCTGGTGATTGACCATGTTGAAGGCTTTCGATAGGTCAAGAAAGAGTGCAGAGGATATTAATTTATTATTGCGGTTGTGGTTGACTGAGTCAACAAAGGAGAGGAGAGCTGTGGTTGTGCTATGATGGGGGCGAAAACCGTGCTGGGTGTTAGACAGGAGGTTGTTATGAGTAAGATGGCTAATGAGTTGCTTGTGAACACAGCATTCCATGATTTTGGCTAGTGGAGACAGTATAGCTATGGGTCTATAGTTAGATGTGTCCGTGGAGGACCCTCCTTTATGGAGAGGGATGATATAAGAGATTTTCCAGATTGAGGGAATGGAAGCTTCAGTAATGGTTTGGTTGATCAAGATTGAAACGGGATAGGCTATGGCATCAGATGCTATTTGTAAGTATTTGGCTGGGAGTAGGTCAGCCGCTAGGGTGGTTGGTTTGAGTTTTTTCAAGAGAGTACGAATATAGGAGGTGGATGTTGGTTGTAGGTTAAAGGAGGGTTGAGTTGGGTCTTTAGTTAAGGTTACAGCCGAGGGAGAAGAAGTAAGCTGACTGGCGAGGGACTGGATGGTCTCGGTAAAAAAAGAGTTAAAAGTGTTGGCTATTTCTCCTGGATCTTTACCCATGAGTTTCTCAGGGGTGGGGGTGGTAGATTTACCTGGATGAAGGAGGTGATTGAATCCAGCCCAGAATTTTTTAGGGTTATGCTGGTGTTTATCTTGGAGGTGACAGAAATATTGTTTTTTATCTGACATAACGGCTGCTTTGGTTGAGTTTCTAAGCTGTAGAAACTTGATGCGATCTAGGGGGGTTTTAGTAGCTCTCCATTTGTTCCAGGCCTGGTCTCGGAGTTTAATTTTGGTTTTAGTATCTTTTGTTAGCCAAGGTGCGATTCGTTCCTTAGTTCTAGTAAGTCGCTTAGGAGCGTGAGAGTCAAGTATCTTGAGGAAAGTGTCATTAAAGTATGACACACTCTCATCTAAAGGTAGAGTTTTTAGGATGGACCAATTACATGCTTTAAGGTCTGCAAGAAATTGGTCTGGGACAAATTTCTTACTGTTTCTAACTAGTCTGGTTAGGGGGGGGTTTGTAGTCGGACATTTATGTTTTATAATAAAGGTAATAAGGTGGTCACTAAGGTCATTGGGAAGGGTCCCTGTGGTATAGTTATTTGCATCCTTGTTAGTAAGAATCCAGTCAATGATGCTCTCCTTTTGTTGAGCATTTCCAATTCTAGTGGGAGATAGAATATTTTGGGAGAAGCCATGTAAGTTGATGGGGAGAGGATTTGAGTGTACGGAGTAGAGGGACCAGTCAATGTTAACGTCCCCTAGTACTATGGTTTCTTGGGGATAGTTGGTGGCAAACCAACTAAGAATTTGTTCTAGGTTTTCTACATTTTTGCCTGGTGGTAAATAAATTACTATGAGATTGATACTTTTTTGGCTGTTTAGGCAAATCTTTAGGGCAATCAGTTCTAGGTTAGAGACTTTGGGAGGTTGGAGTGGATTCATTATGATGTTCAAAGAGTTCTTGAACATGACAGCTATTCCCCCACCCTTTCTAGTTGTTTGATCGGCCCTAAGGATGTTATACCCAGGTGGGATAATTTCTTCATCCTTAGTACTAGGTTTGAGCCATGTTTCCGATAGACACATGATGTCAGGGGAATGGGTTGCAAGCATAACATGCAAGTTGTGAACCTTATTATTGATACTTCTTAGATTGAGGTGGAGCATAAGGAGGGAGCCCACAGGGCTTCTGGCTGCTTTCAGGAAGTTAGGGCCTAGGTCAGTATTAGGACCTGGGTTGGGGTGGATTTCGCCATCTTTTGTGATGGATTTTTTCAAGTAATCTAGTAGTTTTTGGAGTTTAATAAGTAATTTAAGATTGTCCTTTGTTGTGGTTGCTTTAGGGTGGCAGAGGGTAGGATGAGTTCTTTTGGAGATGGGGTTATTAGCAGGGTAGTGAGAGGGAGGGATGAGATTGGAGGGGTTGTGGGAATGCAGGGAGGTGTGATCCCTGGGGAGGTAGGCTCCTGCTAGGGCTAGAGTTTCATATCTTGTTAGAAGATAAGGTATAAGAAGGAGTAATGCTATGAAGGGTAGGGTAGCAAAAGAGTTTCTATCCATGGTGTGAAGAGAGGTTGGTGAGTGTAGAGGACTGGGGGAATTACCTTGGTAGAATGGGTGGGTAGAAAGCGGGAGGGGGAGTATAGAGTGTTAATGGAGAGAGGTTAGTGGGTGGGCGGACAAGGGGAGTAACCTTAGTAGTATAGACAGACAGAAAAATGGGAGGGAGAATTATCAGAGTGAGGGACAGTTGTGATTGGTTGGTGGTAAGGGGGATGGGCTGGATGACCTAATAAATGTAGAGGTAGTGGGGGCGGGTGGGATAAGGGGGCAGGGTGGGGCGCGGAGCGAGCCCGAGCGTAGCGAGGGTGAAGCGGAGCGGGGACTACACCACAAGGAGTTTTCCTGGGTCTTAAAGGTAACCGTGTTTAATGTCAGCTTGCCATTTTTGCTGGACATAGAATTACCAGTAAGATATATAGCCTGATTTTTTTAGAGCTGGTACTGTCTGATTCCTGCCAACAGAACGCTAACAGACAATACACTTTTAGTTAGGAAGAGTATTTTACCCTGAGTCACTTTAGGTATTTTACACTTAATTCTGAGGTATTGTGTGGAGGCTGGTCTGTGCATTCGCACTGGGAGGGAGTCCAATCAAATCAGCGATGATAGTCTAGGTGCCACGCGGTGAGCATCTAGCATAGGGGGCTATCCTGAGTCACTTTAGGTATTTTACACTTAATTCTGAGGTATTGTGTGGAGGCTGGTCTGTGCATTCGCACTGGGAGGGAGTCCAATCAAGTCAGCGACGATAGTCTAGGTGCCACGCGGTGAGCATCTAGCATAGGGGGCTATCTAAAAGCATGGAGAAGCGACCGGGCAGGAGGGCAAGTCAGTACCTGTGCTTTTCCATTGAGCAAGGTACAAATGATTTGGTTTGGGTGTCTTAATAGTTTAGTACAAATTATTCAGTTTGAGTGTCTTAACAGCTTAGTACAAATGATTTGGTTTGGGTGCCTTAACAACAGCTTGGTACAAATTATTTGGTCTTGGTGTGTTAACAACATCTTAGCACAAATTATTTGGTTTGGGTGCCTTAACAGCTTAGTACAAATGATTTGGTTTGGGTGCCTTAACTGCTTAGTACAAATTATTTGGTCTTGGTGTGTTAACAACAGCTTAGTATAAATTATTTAGTTTGAATGCCTTAACAGCTTTGTACAAATAATTTGGTTTGGGTGTGTTAACAACAGCTTAGTACAAATGATTTGGTTTGGGTGTCTTAACAACAGGTTAGTACAAATTATTTGGTCTTGGTGTGTTAACAACAGCTTAGTACAAATGATTTGGTTTGGGTGCCTTAACAGCTTTGTACAAATAATTTGGTTTGGGTGTGTTTACAACAGCTTTGTACAAATGATTTGGTTTGGGTGCGTTAACATCAGCTTAGTACAAATGATTTGGTTTGGGTGTCTTAACAACACCTTAGTACGTTTTTATTTTGTTTGTGTGCCTTAACAGCTTAGTAGAAATGATTCAGTTTGGGTGCCACCACAGCAGTTTACTACAGTGATGAGACAATCGGTAGTCTTTAGCTGCTACTGGACTCAGGCTTAGAATGCCAGCAGAAGACAGCAGATCACAACAGCAAAAGACTGTAAAGGCAACTACATTAAGTAATGGTTTCTTGATGACAGCAACTATAAATTGTCTTGGATGCCACAACCGCAGTCTCACTACAAATGTATAGCTCGCAGGAATGATTAGACTTAGACCCAGAATAATCAAAGTTGGAAGACATGGAAGAGACAGTAAACAATATGCCTTCAATTAGAGGAAATTCATCACTGAGTGATATGGTTGTCTGCAACTATTCTTAATTGCATACAGCTGTGCTTGTGCGTCTGCAACTGCACTCAGACATCATCAGGAGTGTGTGGATGTGCGCAGCTGGGTATAGTTGTCCAGTTAGCACAGAACCTAATAAGTGTTCGAGGTAACACCCCTTTATATGTATATATATATATATATATATATATATATATATATATATATATATATATATATATGTGTGTGTGTGTGTGTGTGTGTGTGTGTGTTTGTTTACAGAACCAGATGGAGCAAACACTTGAAACTGTAGTAAAGATTGCAATAGTATGCAACACTGAAGTGGAATAGTTGACAATTTCCAGATGCAGTGAGGTTTGGTTCTGAGGTCAGCTCTAGTTAGGTATTGTCAGGCATCCTCATGTAGTGACCGCCCAGCAGAGTGGAGAGACAGCATCCACAGGCATACTGAATTTAAGCAACAAAGCAGAGCACACAGGCCAATCAAAAACATTACCTTGATGAAATTTTGAATGAAAATAAGCATACACATTATTTTACAAATCGCGCCACACACTTGTTTGGAGGAAATGGCTGCAGCCATGTATTTATTATGCCAGTCAAATTAGGAATCAAATCAGTGCCAGATCATAGGTCAATGCCAATCAAATCAATGCCAACCAAGAATATTCAGATGTGTGCAAAGGGTAGAACTTGAAAGAAAGTCAAATCCAATCAACCATGCCATAACATACCACCATAGTCCCTGTAAATGCTCAACCAACACCAGTGGCTGAAGGGATCTAAAACCAAGCACCAACAGACCCCTGTAACTTTTCAGCCAGATACCAGTGACAGAAGAGGATCTGCCACTTGTAGGTCCCCAGGCTCTGGCCCCCAGCCTGCCTGTTACACCATAGAGTGGCCCATCCAGAAAAGGGCCAAGTTGGGTGAGTCTGCATCCCTCCTCAGGCAAAGCACACTCCTTTGCAATTTTAGTTTTCTCAGTCTGCCCTTCCACGACAAGAAGATGGCTTGTCCTGCATACCATATTTCCTCAAAGCACATCTGTTAAATTTCCCATCCCTTCTTTAAGGTTTTCCATAAATAATATTTTTCCTGAATGTGACAAGTGAACTCCATTCACTTCTGTACAGTTCTGGTGAGCTGATATTAGTGTGGTGCAGTACCCAACCCCCTAGTTCTCTTACCTGTTGTCTAATGAATATTTTGGTCAACTTCCTAGCCTTTTACACTGCTGTGACATTATTTGCTCCTTGCTGGACTGGTCTTGGAAATATATCTGACCGCACATGCTTAATGTTTAGCCAAATCTGTCTGATCTGCCTGGAACATTGACAAATTTTATTTTATTTTATTTATTTAATTTTTTTGAGGTACAACAATGGGCTGCTTATCACATTGTTCCCCCTTATTATGTAACTTGGCTCAGACAATGATTCAGAATACTCTGCTAAAGCTGCCAGCAGGTGCCACCACTGCAGTCTTATCCTTCCAGCCAATAAACTCGCATTTCTTTCTCTTTGAAACACAGGTTCTGTGCAGATTCACACAATTCTCTGGCCGAAAAGGACTGACTACATGAAAGAATGCCCTAGAATTCACACCTCTGTCAGCTGATTTATGATACCTTCAAAAGAGCATGCTGATTAGTCATCATGATTTGATATATGTGTCTAAGGTTGCGATCTCTGACCTAAGCGCAGTACCTCAATTTCTGATACCCCTTTGCCTGGGCATGTGATGCAGCTCTTATTCTGAAGGAATGAGTTGTTAACTTGCTAATGTCAAGAGCCAGCCTTGCTATGGCTTTTCAGGGCTGCCCTGAATTGATAACTAGATAAAGGAGTGCAATCCCTTTGACACAAAAACAGTGCATCACCACTTAGAAGCATCACCTGGTATTTCCTAAACTATCTATGTCCCACTCTCTATCCTTCAGAGGCTTAATCTTCTGCCATACTCTTTTTCCCAGCTAGTCCATTTTACTCTTCATCACATGAGCTCCTACCCTGTCAGACTCTAGCGGAATATCACTGAGCTCTAGAACCCATGGAGGCTTGTCACTCTTATTGCACTGCACTATCTCAGATATCCAGAATAAGCCACAAAATGCTGTTACGTGCACTGTCTGAAACAGCCATAGGTCATACACCAAACTCCATGCCTCTCTCATAACTCCACATAGCCATGCAAAATTACTCGGCTTGATGGACCTGATGCACATCTGCTCTCCTGACCTCCATTCTTACCCAAAATTGGAGCATGTGTGTGTGTGTGTGTGTGTGTGAGTGTGTGAGTGTGTGTGTGTGTGTGTGTGTGTGTGTGTGTGTGTGTGTGTGTGTGTGTGTGTGTGTGTGTGTGTGTGTGTGTGTGTGTGTGTGTGTGTGTGTGTGTGTATGTGTGTGTGTGTGTGTGTGTGTGTGTGTGTGTGTGTGTGTGTTATATTACAGCTATTATTATATTATTTGCATTATTTGTATTATTTATTATAGCTAAAATGGCTAGAACTTCCTCAACTGCTACACTATATACAACTAACCTTTGCCCACAAATTCCTGTATCAACTGGATAAAATCCCTTCTCTCAAAAATCTTATACAACCATATACCACTACTAGAGCCCTCAGCTCCAGTGATAAACTTCTGTTAGAAACTACCAAAGCTAACAACTCAGCTGGGAAATCTCTCTTCTCTAATGTCATTTCTAAAATATGGAACAAACTACCAAGCTCTATTTGCTGTAACTGCTCTATAGTACAATTTAAAAAGCTACTAAATTCTCACTTAAATGACAGCTGGTTTTGTTCTTGGAACCATCCCGGATAACTATATGTTCTGTATATGTAACCACATCTGTCATAGTGGATGCTATCATACATTCATTTTTCCAATTCTGTTGTAACTTGCCTTCTTCTTTATCTAAATGCATGCATCACATTTTATGTTAATGTAACCTCTAAAGTACGTTTTGTCCATTATTGTACTATTGTTGGTTTTGTATGCTACTAGAATTTCCTTGTATTATTAACTTTATCAACATGTTTACTAATTATTACTGGAGCTTTTCTCACCAGACCTCTGCTGAAAAAGGACGTGTACAGTCGGACTTTCCCAGTAAATAAATACATAAATAGTGTATATATATATATATATAGAGAGAGAGAGAGATCTAGAGATATGTATACGTGTGTCTGTATGTAGGTATATGTATATATATATATATATATGTGTGTGTGTGTGTGTGTGTGTGTGTGTGTATATATATATATATATACATATATATATATATGTGTGTGTGTGTGTGTGTGTGTGTGTGTGTGTGTGTGTGTGTGTGTGTGTGTGTGTGTGTGTGTGTGTGTGTGTTTGTGTTTGTGTGTGTGTGTATGTATAGATTGCATCATCACAACAGGTGAACTAAAATTCTTCTTGTACTTTTTATTCAGGGTTAGTCATTACTGCATGTTGACTTTCATGAAGGCCACAACAAATATTTTGCACAGATGTCTCCTTTTTTACTTAGTTTACTTTATGAAAGAGCATTATCTTTGTTTTTAATCCAGTACTGGCTGTTACGAGTAGGTTCATCCAATGGCTGGCTGTAAGCTGTAAATCACTAACAGTCTGAAACAGCCAGTAGTCTGAAAGCTGTGACAGCTGAGAGGACATAGTTCCTAGTACTAAGGTTGCCATGGTTTGAAAATGAATCCTAAGCATATATTTAAAACTGTATTCCTCAGAGACATTTTACACCAAAGATGTAGGCAGCTAAGCATGAAATTTGGTTTGAGTTTTTGATTAATACTTGGTAAACTTGCCTCAGCATCCCAGCTATCACCTGTTTGGCTTCTGTGGTAATGAACACTGAAGTGTGAAGTCAGGCAACATCCTGCAGGTGTTTATTTTAGTTTAGAGAGTGGGCAAACTGTACATCAGCACCCTGATCGGAGAATGAGCATTCTCCAGCAAGGTATTAATATACAAGTAATGCCAGCTGAAAAACGAGTCCGCCGATTCACGGCAGCATATCAAGCTGCATTGGAGCTCGGACCCAATGGCTGCCATTATTTTAATCTCACTATCTCACTAAGCAGACCTTCAGCTGTTTAGCAAGTGTAAAATAATAAAGAAAAAAATTAAAATAAAAAAAAATGTATATATGTGTTTGTCTGTGTGTGAGAGTGTACGCATGTATGAGTGAGAGAATGATCGAGCCTTTATCTTACGCTCACTAAGCAGGAATTTTGCTGTTTAGCAAGCGTAAAATAAATGAAACCAAAAAAAGTGTGCGTGTGTGTGTGTGTGTGTGTGTGTGTGTGTGTGTGTGTGTGTGTGTGTGCATGTGTGTTTCTGTCTGCATATGTGAGTGAATGCATTCATGAAAGTAGAACAGACTGTGTGTGTGTGTGTGTGTGTGTGTGTGTGTGTGTGTGTGTGTGTGTGTGTGTGTGTGTGTGTGTGTGTGTGAAAGAGAGTGAAGAGTGAGAGCGATCCCTAACAGCATCAGTTAAGAGGTCTCTGTATCTCTTGACCATACCTCTCGGTACAAGAAATCTGGACAGAGCCACAAATAACGAGGGACAAACTACCAAAAATAAGGACAGATTTTAAATATTGTTCCTATTAACTTAGAAAGTTGCTAGAAATACAAGGTTTCCATTAGCATATATCTGAAGGATATGAAGTCTGAAACTCAAACGTCTGTCATTATTTAATGACTTCAATCCCCAGTGATTTGCCAGCAAGCTACACATTTTATGAGGATGGGACCAAACATACGAGCCAAAAATCTGGACATTCGGCAAAAATCTGGACAGTTCAAAAGGTCCACTCTGTTGACTGTTAGCACAAAATATCTGGATAAACCTAAAATAAACGGGGGCAAATCCTCAACATAGGAACATGTTTTACTTGATTATTAGGATTTGTATTAACATACATTTTCTGAAACAGATGTGCATGAGAAACTGAGTGATAGCTACAGTAAAGACATTTGCATACCTCTGGACCTTTCAGCTGATGATATCTGAATAAACCTAAAATAAAGAGGGAATAAAGGCTCAAAAATAGGAACAGATTTATATACTGCGCTTATAAAATTACAAACTTGCTTAATTAAAAGGATTTGTTTTAGTATGAATTTTCTGAATCTTCTGAAAAAAATAATCTGAAACTCAAATGTATGCCATTATTTAGTAACTTCAATCTCCGACTGGCAACAAACCAAACATTTTAGGAGTAAGGGACCAAAAAATAAAGTAAATGCCTGGATATTTTTAAGTGTTATATTTTGGATGCAAAATGCTTCCTACAACACCATTAACATGTACTATAGCAAGTTTGAAACATTAGTTGAAGGAACTATTTCACATCAAAAATATATAAAAAAAAAAATATATATATATATATATATATATATATATATATATATATATATATATATAGTACTTAAAAAATAAATTAAGTCAGTCAGTCAAACACAACAATTTTATAGAAAGCCCATTCTCTAAGGTCAATAATGCCCTCCAAGGAGTGTGTGAATGTGTAATTAATGCCCTTCCAGGGGTATAAAGGCCATCTGCCTGCAGCAGCAGGCTAGCTGAATGGAGGACAGCCACTGTCATCCCTCTACACAAAGGTGGAGCATTAACTCACCCAGACAATTTTAGGCCCATCAGCCTAACTAGCCTGATCTGCAAGACCATGGAATGAATTATCATGGACCTTATAAACAAGGACATTAGCAACCTCCAAACGCTTAACCCCACACAGCTTGGTTTTGTCAAAGGGAGATCATGCTTGTTAAACTTGGTCAACTTCTTCAAAACAGTCACTACAGCCATGGACGAAGGGAAGGCGGTGCACACCACCTACCCTGACCTAGCCAAAGCCTTCAAAGCTATTTCCCACTCAGGCATAATAAATAAACTCTCCCAGCTAAGCATCAACCTGTATGTTACCAGATGGGTAGCTAACTAGCTCACCGATAGAACCTACTCAGTCAAAATAGGAGAAGCCACCTCTAGTATTAGACTCGTAATCGGTGTTTGGGCCTCTACTGTTTGGGATATAGCTTTCTGAGGTGCAAGCCAATACCAGTGGTCTGTGGCTGTCCAAGTTTGCAGATGACTGCAAGCAGGGCACTGTCTTAAATTCCCCTAGTGATGTGAACATCATCTAAGAAGGCCTTACCCAAACTAATGACAGGTGCCAGAAGCATGGTCTCAGACTGAATGCCAAGAAATGCATCATCATCCCCTTTCGGGAAAATGGCATCCTCACTAATTAGCACATTAATAACGTACTAAGCACGCAGTCAGTTGTGAGGGACTTGGACACGCTGGTTGATAGCAACCTCACTTTTGACCACCACCTTACCTCCGTTGTACGGAAGGCTTTCTACATGGCCCACCTCATAAATAAGGGTATTTTATCCAGGAACAAGGAGGTCATAACATCCCTGTACTCCTCCCTTATCAGACCCATTATCAAGTACAATGCCCCCCTTTGGCATGTACCCTGCTAAGCACATGCAGCAGCTGGAGAGACCACATAGGTTCCTGACTAGGAAAATCCAGGGTCTCAAACACTTATCCTATACAGATACAGTGCAATGAAAAAGTATTTTCCCCTTCCTGATTTCATATTTTTTTGCATGTTTGTCACATTTAAATGTTTCAGATCATCAAACAAATTTAAATAATCAACAAATATTAGACAAAGATAACCCAAGTAAACACAGTTTTTAAGTGATGATTTTATTTATTAAGGAAAAAAATGTCCAAACCTACATGGCCCTATGTGAAAAAGTAATTGCCCCTCTTATTAAATCATGAAGTAACTGTGGTTAATCACATTTTTGGGAAAGCAGAGTTCATTTTCAGTAGACATACCCAGGCCTGATTACTGCCAGACCTGTTGAATCAAGAGATCACTTAAATAGAACCTGTCATACAAAGTGAAATAGGCCAAAAGATCCCAAAAAGGAAGACTTCATGCCATGATCTAAAGAAATTCATGCCACGATCTAAAGAAATTCATGCCGTGATCTAAAGAAATTCCAGAACAGATGAGAAACAAAGTAATTTACATCTATCAGTCTGGAAAAGGTTACAACGCCATTTCTAAAGCTTTGGAACTCCAGCAAACCACAGTGAGAGCCATTATCCACAAATGGAGAAAACATGGAACAGTTGTGAACCTTCCCAGGAGTGGCCGACCTACAAAAATTACCCCAAGAGTGCAGTGACAACTCATCCAGGAGGTCACAAAAGAACCCAGAACAACATCTAAAGAACTGCAGGCCTCACTTGCCTCAGTTAAGGACAGTGTTCATGACTCCAGCATAAGAAAGAGACTGTGCAGAAATGGCATACATGGCAGAGATCCAAGGCAAAAACTACTGCTAACCAAAAAGAACATAAAGGCTCATCTCACTTTTGCAAAAAAGCATCTTGATGATCCCCAAGACTTTTGGGAAAACATTCTGTGGACTGACAAAACAAAAGATGAACTTTTTGGGAGGTGTGCGTCCTGTTACATCTGGCATAAAAGTAGCACAGCATTTCAGAAAAAGAACATCATGCCAACAGTCAAACATGATGGTGGTAGTGTGATGGTCTGAGGCTGTTTTGCTGCTTCTGGACCTGGACGACTTGTTGTGATTGATGGAACCATGAATTCTGCTCTCTACAAAAAATCCTGAAGGAGAATGTCTGGCCATCAGTTCGTGACCTCAAGCTGAAGCGCACTTGGGACAATGATCCAAAACACACCAGCAAGTCTACATCTGAATGGCTTAAAAAAAACAAAATGAAGGTTTTGGAGTGGCCAAGTCAAAGTCTGGACTTGAATCCAAATGACCTTAAAAAGGCGGTTCATGCTCGGAAACCCTCCAGTATGGCTGAATTAAAACAATTCTGCAAAGAAGAATGGGTCAAAATTCCTCAACAGCAATGTGAAAGACTCATTTCCAGTTATCACAAATGCTTGATTGGAGTTGTTGCTGCTAAGGGTGGCACAATCAGTTATTAGGTTTAGGAGGCAATTACTTTTTCACATAGGGCCATGTAGGTTTGGATATTTTTTTTCCTTAATAAATAAAATCATCACTTAAAAACTGCATTTTGTGTTTACTTAGGTTATCTTTGTTTAATATTTACATTTGTTTGATGATCTGAAACATTTAAGTGTGATAAACATGCAAAAAAAAAATAAGAAATCAGGAAGGGGGAAAATACTTTTTCATTGCACTGTAGGCTAAAACCCCTGTCTCTCTACTCAGTCTCATACAGACTGCTCAGAGATGACCTGTGTCTGGCATACAAGGCCATCTCAGAATCAGCCTTGATAAAGTTTCTGCATATCCGTAAGTCAGACTCCTCTCACGCAACCCACACGCAAGGCCTTAACATGGTCTGTGACATTAATAGAACTTAAAAAAAAGCATGCAAATAAACCTAATGAAAAAAAACATAAAATGCACGATCCGAGAACTTGTAAATATCCCACCTTTATTTAAAAACATAAAATACTGAGTGAGCACTTTCGTCCCTCAAACGAGGGACTTCATATTCTGATGAAGTCCCTGGTTTGAGGGACCAAAGTGCTCAATATTTTATGTTGTTAAATAAAGATGGGATATTTACAAGTTCTCAGATTGTGCATTTTATGTTTTTTACATTAACAGAACTTATTGGCAGGATAGATTTGTGTCCGAAAGACTCCCCAATCTGTGGAATAGACTCCCTCTCCATGTCAAGCAGAGTACCTCTCTAGCCCTCTTTAAGAGTAACCTGAACAACTGGATGGGAAACAAAAAGTACACCCTGGGATCCCACTTGTGTTCTGATTTTGAGGGAACACGTGGGAAATTATTGGCTAGGCTTATAAGGTCCTCCGGGTCAATAGCCTAGTATCATCCTATGAACCTATGAGCCTATAACACCCCTGGATGGGTGTTAATTACACATTAACAAACAACCTGTTAGGCATTATTGCTTGCATGCATAATGAAATGTCTTGTCTGCTGCTGACTGGCTGATTGAATATAATTTGGCACATCACCTGTTTGTCTACAGTTAACGCAGTGGCATAGAAGTGAACTCAGTATGTACAAAAACATTTGATATTTATGAACTGTGTACATGAAAATATTAGCTGCAATTTGGCATCAGAAGACTTTAAATGAAATACACCTGCACTTTAAACTTTCATTATTGTACCTATACAGGATTAACATTTTTGATAACTAAGGAGAAGATATGCTGAAGAGTGGATTTATACGAATGATACTTAAATATGGATTATCAGTTTTATGTTATGATTTTTAAAGAACAAAATATTATTTCTGAATTCTTCCAATGGTTTATTTTTTTCTATTTTGCAGTTTCACTTAAAAACATAATTCTGCCACATTGCTAGTGAAAGTTAAGAAAAATCTATTGGCAAAAAAAAACTCTAGCTATCAAGCTGTCATTGTTGCTTGAAAGCAAATGGATTACTTGCTTAATGTTCATAGTCTGAATCGGAGAAACAATTTCTGTTTTTCTAAGCACTTAACAGCTGGGCGTCTGCTAATTAAGTTACAGATTGCTGCTACAGCCTTTGCTACTGCTGATATGTCTCTACATAACTGTGCATCAGTGATTATGCCAATGTTTTTAGGAACCAGATGTCAATACATGTTTACAGAAACAAACAATAAATCATTTCAGATGGAAAATTTGGATAGGGTTAGCTACTGAAAATCTGAGATACCTTGACTCCTTTAAAGATGGATCAGGCTGCCTTTTGGTTGAGCTGGCAAGACAAAGGAATTGTTTCATTTACAGCCCATTAACGCCAGCTTGAGACATTCTTGACCTGCTTAGTGAGTCAGTGTATCCTGCTGGCAATCTTTGAAATTACAGTTGAATTTTAATACAGTAACATCACTATGAAATCTAAGGCTGGACTCAATATTAAACATTAGCATAGAAATCGGTGACGATGTATTATATCCCAGAAAAAAATAACATATTATGAAAAATAGTCTAACAGACATAATTTATCATTCCTGTCTGATATGAAGTCTTTAAAATCTGTACATGAAGTTTAACAAAGTTCCAAATATGGTTTCTTCTTAGAACTTTTGGAATTTGAACATTTGATTGTTAGATTTTTACTTGACATGCAGTAGGTACAGTTTACTTGGAGGACATAGCTGAAACTGCAAGCAAACAAATTATTAACATTTGATTTGCAGCAGCAGTTAATCATTTATTAATGCAAATAATTAATCCCTGCCCATCTGTTTCATATATGGGCTAGAAAAGTTTGAAACTGTTGAAGGTCTACAGGGAAGACTGCTGGTGCAGGTTTGTTTAAATTATCATTCTTGTGATCTGTCTGCAAAACTTTTTTTTTCATTTTTACCTCTTAAAGGACAGTAGCAACAATTTGGTTATGTAGAAATGACTGCTGTTGCTATACCTATTAAAACATGACTATTATGAAAAAAATATTTTTTCACACTGAGCTAATTGGAGGAAGGGCTCTGAGCTAACTAATCTGTGATATACAACATTATGTATCCTACATTTTGCTTATAGGTTCATAGGTTCATAGGTTGGTACTAAGCTATCAGCCTTAGGGCTTATACAAGCCTAGTCATAACAATTCCCTGGCTGTTTCTTCCCACACTATTTACTTCCCTGGACCCCTGCCTAGCAGGGCGACTGACGTGATCACCGGGTTGAATTTTCTTTCTCCCATCCAATCGTCAAGGTTCCTTTTGAAGAGGGCCAAACAGGGACTCTGCTTAACATGTATGGGCAATCTATTCCAGAGTCTGGGGAGTCTCTGGGTCAGGAACCTATCCCTCCAACATGTTTTGTTTATTGTGATGACAAGGTTTAGATCCCTGGAGCGTGTGGCTCTGAAGGATTGGGATTTCTTTAAGTGTAGCATGTCCAACAGCTCTGGGTTTGACATGGCCTTGTATGTTAAGCAGAGATCGCCTCTGAGTAGACGATATGCGACAGAGTATATCTGGAGTTTTTTAAGGCAGTCAGCATAGGGCATCTGCTTCAGGCCTGTGATTCTTTTAGTGAGGTATTTCTACGGCCTTTCCAGTTGTTGCAGATGTCTTGAGAGGTACATACCAAACGGAGCGTTGTATTCTATAATGGGTCTAATGAGGGATGAGTACAGTGGGACAATGACCTCCTTTTTTCAGGATGAAAAGCCCTTAGTAATGAGGTGTGCCACATAGAAGGATTTCCTGACTGTTGTGGTGATGTGGCTATCGAAGGTGAGACCACTGTCCACCTGTGTCCCTAAGTCTCTTATCACACTTTCGGTATTTAGTGTACTGCCACCTATATGGTAATTCACAGATACATGTTTTTTCCCAAAGGGGATAACTATACATTTCTTGGCATTGAGCTTGAGCCCATGGCTCTGGCACCAAGCATCTGTTTCTGTAAGGCCCTTTTGTAGAGTATCCACATCATTTGGGGATTCAATAATGGCTCCCAGTTTGCAGTCATCTGCAAACTTTGTTATCCAGAGTCCCTTAGTGTTGGCCTGTACTTCAGAGAAGTAGATGCCAAACAAGAGCGGTCCCAGGACTGAACCCTGAGGTACTCCACTTGTCTGGAGCTGGATTTGGAGTTGGCTACTTTTACAGTGTGGGTTCTATCAGTAAGCCAGTTAGCAACCCATTGGGTGACGTAGGGATTAATGCCCAGCTTAGTAAGTTTATCTATGATTCCAGAGTGGGGGATGGTGTCAAAGGTCTTGGCAAGGTCTAGATAGGCTGTGTGGACCACCTTACCCTTGTCCATGGCTCTGGAGACCGATTTGAAGAAGTCAATCAGGTTCAGGAGACAAGATCTGCACTTCACGAACCCAAACTGGGTGGGGTCCAGTGTTTGAAGTTTGCCAATGTCTTTGTTTATAAGTTCCATGATAATACGCTCCATGGCCTTGCAGATAAGGCTTGCCAGACTGATGGGATGGTAGTTTCCAGGATCCAAGGTGGATCCCCCCTTGTGGAGTGGGATAACTGTAGCTCTGCGCCACTCAGTGGGCACGAAACCTGAGGTGAGGCTATGATTAAACATGGTGAGGTGCCATTTCATATTGTAGTTCATGTAGTACACAGCCCGGGATGTCATCTGGTCCCATGGGTGCTGTATTCTTAGCTTTGGAGAGTGCGTTTTTTATCTGTGTGGCCATTATTACCGGAATTTGGCAATCTTCCGGTATTGAGATGTGCCATTTAGGGGGTGAGAGGGGGGTGAAGTTGGCACTGAATTGATCTTCTAGGATATTGGCAATATCCTTGGGATCAGTATATTTAATGCCATTCTGTTTTAGCTCAGAGCAGATATGAGCATTGCCATTTAGATTCTTGACATAGTTATAGAATGCCTTGTGGTTGTCTTTGGAATCTTTGGCAATTTCTGAGTTATTTATAGCACTTTTATTTTGCTCACTGTGTGTGAGGTATTAAGTAGAATTTTCTACAATTGTTAAGCATCTGGTTGGGTTTATTTGTTCTGATTTCCTGCTAGGAGTTTATCATATAACTTGTTTGCATTTAAAAGCATTCTCTAGAGTCTCCTTGATCCTTCATCTGTATAAACATGTCTGCAGTTTTTTCTATCTAAGTAGTGTTGGTAGTGTAGCATTGCCCATATTCAGGCTTGTGTTTTGGGCCTAGATGTTTGTTAGTAGAGGCTGTGTGTCTGAGCACATGTCCCAGGCCATCATAGCTTAGCCAAAGCCAATATAGCATTTCAGCGAGAGTGAATTGTTTGTAGTCATTGGCTGACTGGGGTTGCCTGGACTACGCCTTGGAGTAAGCACCTCATTGGTTCTTTCAAGCTTTTTTTAAAGTTGTTTCAGGTTTCAACTTTGTTACTTAAGAAGTTAATTTGTGACTGTTTCTGCCATTTCACACTGAGCTAATCGGAGGAAGTCAGAGGAAGGGCTCTGAGCTAACTAATCTGTAATACATAACATTAAGTATCCTGTTTTTTGCTTATGTCTGAGTTATTTATAGCACTTTTATTTTACTCACTGTGTGTGAGGTATTAAGTAGAATTTTCTACAATTGTTAAGCATCTGGTTGGGTTTGTTTGTTGTGATTTCCTGCTAGGAGTGTATCATGTAACTTGTTTGCATTTAAAACCATTCTCTAGAGTCTCCTTGATCCTTTATCTGTTTAAACATTTCTGCATTTTTTTCTACCTAAGTAGTGTTGGAAGTGTAGCATTGTCCATATTTAGGCTTGTTTTTTGGATCTAGTTGTTTGTTAGTAGAGGCTGTGTGTCTGAGCACATGTCCCAGGCCGTCATAGCTTAGCAAAGGCTAGTATAGCATTTCAGTGAGTGTGAATTGTTTGTGGTCTTTGGCTGACTGGGGTTGCCTGGACTATACCTTGGAGTAAGCACCTCATTGGTTCTTTCAAGCTTTTTTTAAAGTTGTTTCAGGTTTTAACTTTGTTACTTAAGAAGTTAACGTGACTTTTTCTGCCATTTCACAATGAGCTAATCGGAGGAAGTCGGCGGAAGGGCTCTGAGCTAACTAATCTGTGATATATGTAACATTAAGTATCCTGTTTTTACTTATTTCTGAGTTATTTATAGCACTTTTATTTTACTCACTGTGTGTGGGGTATTAAGTAGAATTTTTTACAATTGTTATGCATCTGGTTGGGTTTGTTTGTTCTGATTTCCTGATAGGAGTGTATTGTATAACCTGTTTGCATTTAAAAGCATTCTGTAGAGTCTCCTTGATCCTTTGTCTGTTTAAAAATGTCGGCATTTTTTTCTACCTAAGTAGTGTTGGTAGTGTAGCATTGTCTATATTCAGGCTTGTGTTTTGGGCCTAGTTGTTTTTTAGTAGACTGTGTGTCTGAGTACATGTCCCAGGCCATCATACATTAGCCAAGGCCAGTATAGCAATTCAGTGAGAGTGAATTGTTTGTGGTCATTGGCTGAATGGGGTTTCCTGGAAAATGCCTTGGAGTAAGCGCATCATTGTTTCTTTCAAGCTTTTTTAAAGTTGTTTCAGGTTTCAACTTTGTTACTTAAGAAGATAACTTGTGACTGTTTCTGCCATTTCACACTGAGCTAATTGGAGGAAGTCAGTGGAAGGGCTCTATGCTAACTAATCTGTGATATATAACAATAAATATCCTGTTTTTGCTTATTTCTGAGTTATTTAATTCACTTTTATTTTACTCAGTGTGTGAGATATTAAGTAGAATTTTCTACACTTGTTAACCATCTGGTTCCCTTTGTTTATTCTGATTTCCTGCTAGGAGTGTATCATATAACTTGTTTGCATTTAAAAGCATTCTCTAGAGTCGCCTTGATACTTTATGTGTTTAAACATTTCTGCAGTTTCTTCTATCTAAGTATTGTTGGTAGGGTAGCATTGTCCATATATAAGTTTGTGTTTTCGGCCTAGTTGTTTGTTAGTGGAGGCTGTGTATCTGTCCACATGTCTCAGGCCATCATAGCTTAGCTAAGGCCGGTATAGCATTTCAGTGAGAGTGAATTGTTTGTGGTCATTGGCTGACTGGGGTTGCCTGGACTACACCTTAGAGTAAGCACCTCATTGGTTCTTTCAAGCTTTTTTTAAAGTTGTTTCAGGTTTCAACTTTGTTACCTAAGAAGTTAACTTGTGACTGTTTCTGCCATTTCACACTGAACTAATCAGAAGAAGTTGGAGGAAGGTCTCTGAGCTAACTAATCTGTGATATATAACATTAAGTATCCTGCTTTTATGCTTATTTCTGAGTTATTTATACCACTTTTATTATACTCACTGTGTGTGAGGTATTAAGTAGAATTTTCTACAGTTGTTAAGCATCTGGTTGGGTTTGTTTGTTCTGATTTCCTGCTAGGAGTGGATAATATAACTTGTTTGCATTTAAAAGCATTCTCTAGAGTCTCCCTTGATCCTTTATCTATTTAAACATTTCTGCAGTTTTTTCTACCTAAGTTGTGTTGGAAGTGTAGCATTATCCAAATTCAGGTTTGTGTTTTCAGCCTTGCTGTTTGTTAGTAGAGGTTGTGTGTCTGAGCACATGTCCTAGGCCATCATAGCTTAGCCAAGGCCAGTGTAGCATTTCAGTGAGAGTGACTTGTTTGTGGTCATTGGCTGACTGGGGTTGCCTGGACTACGGCTTGGAGTAAGCACCTCATTGGTTCTTTCAAGCTTTTTTTTAAAGTTGTTTCAGGTTTCAACTTTGTTACTTAAGAAATTAACTTCTGACTCTTTCTGCCATTTTACACTAAGCTAATCGGAGGAAGTCGGAGAAAGGGCTCTGATCTAACTAATCTGTGATATATACCATTAAATATCATGTTTTTTGCTTATTTCTGAGTTACTTATATCACTTTTATTTTACAGTCTGGGTGTGGGGTATTAAGTAGAATTTTCTACAATTGTTAAGCATCTGTTTGGGTTTGTATGTTCTGGTTTCCTGCTAGGAGTGTTATATAATGTGTTTGCATTTAAAAGCATTCTCTAGAGTCTCCTTGATCCTTTATCTTTTTAAACATTTCTGCAGGTTTTTTCTACCTAAATAGTGTTGGTAGTGTAGCATTGTCCATATTCAGGCTTTTGTTTTGGGCTTAGTTGTTTTGTTAGTAGAGGCTGTGTGTCTGAGCACATTTCCCAGGCCATCATAGCTTAGCAAAGCAAGTATAGCATTTCAGTGAGAGTGAATTTTTTGTATTCATTGGCTGACTTGGCTTGCCTGTACTGTGCCTTGGAGTAAGCACCTCATTGGTTCTTTCAAGCTTTTTTTAAAGTTTTTTTAGGTTTCAACTTTGTTACTTAAGAAATTAACTTGCGACTGTTCCTGCCATTTTACACTGAGCTAATAGGAGGAATATGAAGGAAGGGCTCTGAGCTAACTAGTCTGTGATATATAACATTAAGTATCCTGTTTTTGCTTATTTCTTAGTTATTTATAGCACTTTTATTTTACTCACTGTGTGTGAGGTATTAAGTAGAATATGCTACAGTTGTTTCTAATCTGGTTGGGTTTTTTTGTTCTGATTTTCTTGCTAGGAGTGTATCATATAACTTGTTTGCATTTAAAAGCATTCTCTAGAGTCTCCTTGATCCTTTATCTGTTTAAACATTTCTGCAGTTTTTTCTACCTAAGTAGTGTTGGTAGTGTAGCATTGTCCATATTCAGGCTTGTGTTTTGGGCCTAGATGTTTGTTAGTAGAGGCTGTGTGTCTGAGCACATGTCCCAGGCCATCATAGCTTAGCCAAAGCCAGTATAGCATTTCAGTGAGAGTGAATTGTTTGTAGTCATTGGCTGACTGGGGTTGCCTGGACTACGCCTTGGAGTAAGCACCTCATTGGTTCTTTCAAGCTTTTTTAAAGTTGTTTCAGGTTTCAACTTTGTTACTTAAGAAGTTAATTTGTGACTGTTTCTGCCATTTCACACTGAGCTAATCGGAGGAAGTCAGAGGAAGGGCTCTGAGCTAACTAATCTGTAATACATAACATTAAGTATCCTGTTTTTTGCTTATGTCTGAGTTATTTATAGCACTTTTATTTTACTCACTGTGTGTGAGGTATTAAGTAGAATTTTCTACAATTGTTAAGCATCTGGTTGGGTTTGTTTGTTGTGATTTCCTGCTAGGAGTGTATCATGTAACTTGTTTGCATTTAAAACCATTCTCTAGAGTCTCCTTGATCCTTTATCTGTTTAAACATTTCTGCATTTTTTTCTACCTAAGTAGTGTTGGAAGTGTAGCATTGTCCATATTTAGGCTTGTTTTTTGGATCTAGTTGTTTGTTAGTAGAGGCTGTGTGTCTGAGCACATGTCCCAGGCCGTCATAGCTTAGCAAAGGCTAGTATAGCATTTCAGTGAGTGTGAATTGTTTGTGGTCTTTGGCTGACTGGGGTTGCCTGGACTATACCTTGGAGTAAGCACCTCATTGGTTCTTTCAAGCTTTTTTTAAAGTTGTTTCAGGTTTTAACTTTGTTACTTAAGAAGTTAACATGTGACTTTTTCTGCCATTTCACAATGAGCTAATCGGAGGAAGTCGGCGGAAGGGCTCTGAGCTAACTAATCTGTGATATATAACATTAAGTATCCTGTTTTTACTTATTTCTGAGTTATTTATAGCACTTTTATTTTACTCACTGTGTGTGGGGTATTAAGTAGAATTTTTTACAATTGTTATGCATCTGGTTGGGTTTGTTTGTTCTGATTTCCTGATAGGAGTGTATTGTATAACCTGTTTGCATTTAAAAGCATTCTGTAGAGTCTCCTTGATCCTTTGTCTGTTTAAAAATGTCGGCATTTTTTTCTACCTAAGTAGTGTTGGTAGTGTAGCATTGTTTATATTCAATCTTGTGTTTTGTGCCTAGTATTTTGTTAGTAGAGGTTGTGTGTATGAGCACATGTCCCTGGCCATCATAGCTTAGAGAAAGGTCAGTATAGCATTTCAGAAAGAGTGAATCATTTGTGGTTATTGGCTGACTAGGGTTGCCTGCACTACACCTTGGAGAAAGCACCTCATTGGTTCTTTCCAGCTTTTTTTAAAGTTGTTTCAGGTTTCAACTTTGTTACTTAAGAAGATAACTTATGACTGTTTCAGCCATTTCACACTGGGCTAATTGGTGGAAGTCAGTGGAAGGGCTCTGTGCTAACTAATCTGTGACATAGGACATTAAGTATTCTGTTTTTTGCTTATTTCTGAGTTATTTATAGCATTTTTATTTTACTCACTGCATGTGAGGTATTAAGTAGAATTTTCTACTATTGTTAACCATCTGATTGGGTTTGTTTTATTCTGATTTCCTGCTAGGAGTGTATCATTATAACTTGTTTGCACTTAAAAGCATTCTCTAGAGTCTCCTTGATCCTTTATCTGTTTAAAAATTTCTGCAGTTTCTTCTATCTAAGTATTGTTGGTAGTGTAGCATTGTCCATATTCAGGTTTGTGTTTTGGGCCTAGTTGTTTGTTAGTAGAGGCTGTGTGTCTGAGCACAAGTCCCAGGCCACCATAGCTTAGCCAAGGCCTGTATAGCATTTCAGTGAGAGTGAATTATTTGTTGTCATTGGCTGACTGGGGTTGCCTGGACTACACCTTAGAGGAAGCACCTCATTGGTTCTTTCAAGCTTTTTTTAAAGTTGTTTCAGGTTTCAACTTTCTTATTTAAGAAGTTAACTTGTGACTGTTTCTGCCATTTCACACTGAACTAATCAGAGGAAGTTGGAGGAAGGGCTGTGAGCTAACTTATCTGAGATACATAACATTAAGTATCCCGTTTTTTGCTTATTTCTAAGTTATTTATAGCATTTTTATTTTACTCACTGTGTGTGAGGTATTAAGTAGGATTTTCTACAATTGTTAAGCATCTGGTTGGGTTTGTTTGTTCTGATTTCCTGCTAGGAGTGTATCATATAAGTTGTTTGCATTTAAAAGCATTCTGTAGAGTCTCCTAGATCCTTTATTTAGTTAAACTTTTATGCAGTTTTTCTACCTAAGTTGTGTTGGTAGTGTAGCATTGTCCATACTCAGGCTTGTATTTTGAGCCTTGCTGTTTCTTAGTAGAGGCTGTGTGTCTGAGGACTTATTCCAGGCCATCATAGCTTAGACAAAGCCAATATAGCCTTTCAGTGAGAGTGAATTGTTTGTGGTCATTGGCTAACTGGGGTTGCCTAGACTACGCCTTGGAGTAAGCACCTCATTGGTTCTTTCAAGCTTTTTTCAAAGCTGTTTCAGTTTTCAACTTTGTTACTTAAGAAAGTAACTTCTGAGTGTTTCTGCCATTTCACACTAAGC
Source organism: Protopterus annectens (assembly GCF_019279795.1). Classification (NCBI taxonomy): domain Eukaryota; kingdom Metazoa; phylum Chordata; order Ceratodontiformes; family Protopteridae; genus Protopterus; species Protopterus annectens. The sequence continues at coordinate 1,403,023,962 of NC_056739.1, read as the reverse complement.
TAATCGGAGGACGTCACAGGAAGAGCTCTGAGCTAACTAATCTGTGATATATAACATTAAGTACCCTGTTTTTACTTAATTCTGAGTTATTTATAGCACTTTTATTTTACTCACTGTGTGTGAGGTATTAAGTATAATTTTCTACAATTGTTAAGAATCTGTTTGGGTTTGTATGTTCTGATTTCCTGCTAGGAGTGTTATATAACGTGTTTGCATTTAAAAGCATTTTCTAGAGTCTCCTTGATCCTTTATCTTTTTAAACATTTCTGCAGTTTGTTTCTACCTAAAGAGTGTTGGTAGTGTAGCATTGTCCATATTCAGGCTTGTGTTTTGGGTCTAGTTGTTTTTTAGTAGAGGCTTTGTGTCTGAGCACATTTCCCAGGCCATCATAGCTTAGCAAAGGCCAGTATAGCATTTCACTGAGATTGAATTTTTTTGTGTTCATTGACTGACTGGGGTTGCCTATACTACGCCTTGGACTAAGCACCTCATTGGTTCTTTCAAGCTTTTTTAAAGTTTTTAGGTTTCAACTTTGTTACTTAATAAGTTAACATGTAAGTGTTCATGCCATTTCACACTGAGATAATCGGAGGAATATGAAGGAAGGGCTCTTAGCTAACTAATCTGTGATATATAATATTAAATATCCTGTTTTTTCCTTAGTTATTTATAGCACTTTTATTTTACTCACTGTGTGTGAGATTTTTAGTATAACTTTCAACAATTGTTAAGTATCTGGTTGGGTTTTTTTGTTCTGATTTCCTGCTAGAAGTGCATCATATATTTTGTTTGCATTTAAAAGCATTCTCTAGAGTCTACTTGATCCTTTACATGTTTAAACATTTCTGCAGTATTTTCTACATAAGTAGATTTGGCAGTGTAGCATTGTCCATAGTCAGGCTTGTGTTTTTGGCCTAGTTGTTTGTTAGTAGAGGCTGTGTGTCTGAGCACATGTCCCAGGCCATCATAGCATAGCCAAGGCCAGTATAAAATATCAGTGAGAGTGAATTGTTTGTGGTCATTGGCGGACTGTGGTTTCCTGGACTAAGCTTTGGAATAAGCACCTCATTGGTTCTTTCATGCTTTTTAAAAGTTGTTTCAGGTTTTAACTTTGTTACTTAAGAAGTTAACTTGTGACTGTGTCTGCAATTTCTCACTGAGCTAATCGGAGGAAGTCGGTGGAAGAGCTCTGAGCTAACTAATCTATGACATATAACTTTAAGTATCCTGTTTTTGCCTATTTCTGAGTTATTTATATCACTTTTATTTTACTCACTGTGTGTGAGGTATTAAGTAGAATTTTCTACACTTGTTAAGCATGTGGTTGGGGTTTTTTTGTACTGATTTCCTGCTAGGAGTGTATCATATATCTTGTTTGCATTTAAAAGCATTCTCTAGAGTCTCCTTGATCCTTTATCTGTTTAAACATTTCTGCAGTTTTTTCTACCTAAGTAGTGTTGGTACTGTAGCATTGTCCATATTCAGGCTTGTGTTTTGGGCCTAGTTGTTTGCTAGTACAGGCTGTCTGTCTGAGCACATGTCCAAGGCCATCATAGCTTAGCCAAGGCCAGTATAGCATTTCAGTGAGAGTGAATTGTCTGTGGTCATTGGCTGACTGGAGTTGCCTGGACTATGCCTTGGAGTAAGCACCTCATTGCTTCTTTCAAGCTTTTTTAAAGTTGTTTCAGGTTTCAACTTTGTTACTTAAGAAGTTAACTTGTGACTGTTTCTGCCATTTCACACTGAGCTAATTGGAGGAAGTCGGAGAAAGAGCTTTGAGCTAACTAATCTGTGATATATAACTTTAAGTATCCTGTTTTTGCTTATTTCTGTGTTATTTATATCACTTTTATTTTACTCACTGTATGTGAGGTATCAAGTAGAATTTTCTACAATTGTTAAGCATCTGGTTGGGTTTGTTTGTTCTGATTTCCTGCTAGGAGTGTATCATATATCTTGTTTGCATTTAAAAGCATTCTCTAGAGTCTCCTTGATCCTTTATCTGTTTAAACATTTCTGCAGTTTTTTCTACCTAAATAGTGTTGGCAGTGTAGCATTGTCCATATTCAGGCTTGTGTTTTGAGCCTAGTTGTTTGTTAGTAGAGGCTGTGTGTCTGAGCACATGTCCCAGGCCATCATAGCTTAGCCAAGGCCAGTATAGCATTTCAGTGAGAGTGAATTGTTTGTGGTCATTGGCTGACTGGGGTTGCCTGTACTATGCCTTGGAGTAAGCACCTCATTGGTTCTTTCAAGCTTTTTTTAAAGTTGTTTCAGGTTTCAGCTTTGTTACTTAAGAATTTAACTTGTGACTGTTTCTGCCATTTCACACTGAGCTAATCGAAGGAAGTCGGAGGAAGGGCTCTGAGCTAACTAATCTGTGATATATAACATTAAGTATCCTGTTTTTGCTTATTTCTGAGTTATTTATAGCACTTTTATTTTACTCACTGTGTGTGAGGTATTAAGTAGAATTTTCTACAATTGTTAAGCATCTGTTTGGGTTTGTTTGTTCTGATTTCCTGCTAGGAGTGTATCATATAACTTGTTTGCATTTAAAAGCATTCTCTAGAGTCTCCTTGATCCTTTATCTGTTTAAACATTTCTGCAGTTTTTTCTACCTAAGTAGTGTTGGTAGTGTAGCTTTGTTCATATTCAGGCTTGTGTTTTGGCCTAGTTGTTTGTTAGTAGAGGCTGTGTGTCTGAGCACATGCCCCAGGCCATCATAGCTTAGCCAAGGCCAGTATAGCATTTCACTGAGAGTGAATTGTTTGTGGTCATTGGCTGACTGGGGTTGCCTGGACTACGCCTTGGAGTAAGCACCTCATTGGTTCTTTCAAGCTTTTTTAAAGTTGTTTCAGGTTTCAACTTTGTTACTTAAGAAGTTAACTTGTGACTGTTTCTGCCATTTCACACTGAGCTAATTGGAGGAAGTCGGAGGAAGGGCTCTGATCTAACTAATCTGTGATATATAACATTAAATATCCTGTTTTTGCTTATTTCTGAGTTATTTATACCACTTTTATTTTACTCACTGTGTGTGAGGTATTAAGTAGAATTTTCTACAATTGTTAAGCATCTGGTTGGGTTTGTTTGTACTGATTTCCTGCTAGGAGTGTATCATATAACTTGTTTGCATTTAAAAGCATTCTCTAGAGTCTCCTTGATCCTTTATCTGTTTAAACATTTCTGCAGTTTTTTTCTACCTAAGTAGTGTTTGTAGTGTAGCATTGTCCATATTCAGGCTTGTGTTTTGAGCCTAGTTGTTTGTTAGTAGAGGCTGTGTGTCTGAGCACATGTCCCAGGCCATCATAGCTTAGCCATGGCCAGTATTGCATTTCAGTGAGAGTGAATTGTTTGTGGTCATTGGCTGACTGGGGTTGCCTAGACTACGCCTTGGAGTAAGCACCTCATTGCTTCTTTCAAGCTTTTTTTAAAGTTGTTTCAGGTTTCAACTTTGTTACTTAAGAAGTTAACTTGTGACTGTTTCTGCCATTTCACACTGAGCTAATCAGAGGAAGTCAGAGGAAGGGCTCAGCTAAGTAATCTGTGATATATAACATTAAGTATTCTGTTTTTACTTATTTCTGAGTTATTTATATCACGTTTATTTTACTCACTGTGTGTGAGGTATTAAGTAGAGTTTTCTACAATTGTTAAGCATGTGGTTGGGTTTATTTGTACTGATTTCCTGCTAGGAGTGTATCATATATCTTGTTTGCATTTAAAAGCATTCTCTAGAGTCTCCTTGATCCTTTATCTGTTTAAACATTTCTGCAGTTTTTTCTACCTAAGTAGTGTTGGTAGTGTAGCATTGTCCATATTCAGGCTTGTGTTTTGGGCCTAGTTGTTTTGTTAGTAGAGGCTGTGTGTCTGAGCACATGTCCCAGGCCATCATAGCTTAGCAAAGGCCAGTATAGCATTTCAGTGAGAGTGAATTGTTTGTGGTCATTGGCTGACTGGGGTTGCCTGGACTATGCCTTGGAGTAAGCACCTCATTGGTTCTTTCAAGCTTTTTTTAAAGTTGTTTCAGGTTTCAACTTTGTTACTTAAGAAGTTAACTTGTGACTGTTTCTGCCATTTCACACTGAGCTAATCGGAGGAAGTCAGAGGAAGGGCTCTGAGCTAACTAATCTGTGATATATAACATTAAGTATCCTGTTTTTGCTTATTTCTGAGTTATTTATATCACTTTTATTTTACTCACTGTGTGTGAGGTATTAAGTAGAATTTTCTACAATTGTTAAGCATCTGTTTGGGTTTGTTTGTACTGATTTCCTGCTATGAGTGTAACATATAACTTGTTTGCATTTAAAAGTATTCTCTAGAGTCTCCTTGATCCTTTATCTGTTTAAACATTTCTGCAGTTTTTTCTACCTAAGTAGTGTTGGTAGTGTAGCATTGTCCATATTCAGGCTTGTGTTTTGGGCCTTGTTGTTTGCTAGTAGAGGCTGTGTGTCTGAGCACATGTCCCAGGCCATCATAGCTTATCCAAGGCCAGTACAACATTTCCGTCGAGAGTGAATTGTTTGTGGTCATTGGCTGACTGGTATTGCCTGGACTACAAATTGGAGTAAGCACCTCATTGGTTCCTTCAATCTTTTTTTAAAGTTGTTTCAGGTTTCAACTTTGTTACTTAAGTTAACTTGTGACTGTTTCTGCTATTTCACACTGAGCTAATCGGAGGAAGTCGGAGGAAGGGCTCTGAGCTAACTAATCTGTGATATGTAACATTAAGTATCCTGTTTTTTGCTTTTTTCTGAGTTATTTATAGCACTTTTATTTTATTCACTGTGTGTGATTTATTAAGTAGAATTTTCTACTATTGTTAAGCATCTGATTGGGTTTGTTTGTTCTGCTTTCCTGCTAGGAGTTTATCATATGACTTGTTTGCATTTAAAAGCATTCTCTAGAGTTTCATTGATCCTTTATCTGTTTAAACATTTCTGCAGTTTTTTCTACCTTAACTGCGGTGGTGGTGCTGCGGTAACGTTGTCGCCTCACAGTAAGATGTTGTTCTGTTCGATTCTCAGCTAAAGCGTCTTCTGTGTGGAGACATGCATGAATGGGCATACCTTCGTTGAAGGTTGTGCGTCAGGGCTGGCAATTTGGTACGTAAAAATCTACTGTCAATCATTAGTGGAACAGAGTTCCGCTGTGGCAACCCCTAACCGGGAAAAGCCAAAAAATACAAGTAGTGTTGGTAATGTAGCATTGTCCATTTTCAGGCTTGTGTTTTGGGCCTAGTTGTTTGTTAGTAGAGGCTGTGTGTCTGATCATATGTCTCAGGCCATCATAGCTTAGCCAAGGCCAGTATAGCATTTCATTGCGAGTTAATTTTTTGTGGTCATTGACTGACTGGGTTTGCCTGGACTATACCTTGGAGTAAGCACCTCATTGTTTCTTTCAAGCTTTTTTTAAAATTGTTTCAGGTTTCAACTTTGTTACTTAAGAAGTTAACTTGTGACTGTTTCTGCGATTTCACACTGAGCTAATCGGAGGAAGTCGGAGGAAGGGCTCTGAGCTAACTAATCTGTGATATATAACATTAAGTATCTATTTTTTGCTTATTTTTGAGTTGTTTATAGCACTTTTATTTTAGTCACTGTGTGTGAGGTGTTAAGTAAAATTTTCTACAATTGTTAAGCATCTGGTTGGGTTTGTTCTGATTTTTGTTTCTCACCCTCCCACTTGGTATCTTGGGTTTATACTTGGTGGATTTGCCGTTGCCTGCCCCTACTGTAAATTTGATCTGGGACACTCCACCCAATCTAGTGTCATTACCTCATTCCACCTATTCCATGGAGAACATTTGAGAAGGCCAATCCAGTTAGCTTCTGCTCCTCCTCTCCCCTTTTCCACTTTACAGAAAATATATATATATATTTTTTCTAAGCTTGTTTCTTGCCTTTCCTATAAGTTGTCTAGTCCAGATACAGATTTGCTGTATCCAGGACTGTTTGTAAGCTTCTGAGCCACCAATCATTTCTGTTTTGGAGGGAAGCCTTCTAGCTTAATTTTGTTTCTTAGAACTAGCCAGTTTTCTAGTTTCAGTACTCAAATCTGTTTCTTTGAGCTCAGCACTTGTTCAGAACTCATTGTAAACACTAAATAAGCTACAAATTACTACAGCACTCAGCTTTCCTCACTTGTCTAGAGGAAAACAGTTTTTAGTACTTAATAAATAACCACCTATCCAGGCATGGTTAAGGGTCCACTTCCGGTATTTTCTCCTCTCTAACTGATGAATCTGGGCATCTTGGGCAATGCAGCAATTGCCTCATATGCACAGACAGCACTCTCCTCCTATCACCCAACACTACAACCTGTGAGAGATGCACTTATATAACCAAACTGGAAGTAAAGCTCTCTTCACCCAAGACTGGACTAGACAGTCAGGAGGAGAAGGTAAGCACTTGCACCACAATACACTCATCGCATAGTTCCTCCAAACCTACACCACCAAAACACACACATAGAAACACAAAACACACACCTACATTCACAGAGGCTCTCAAAAAAAATCTACCCAAGCAACAGTGACCTCCAAAGCAGAAACGTAAGCAACCTCCACCCCCCAACACAACCCAAATGACATATAGCACACAAATTCAGTGTGCCACTCAACCACAGCCCATAAGGCATAACAACGTACCCAACACTCTAGTCATAGGTGACTCTATAGTCAGGAATACTGATGTTCCACTCACCAGGCTAAACAAGGAGAAAGTTACTGTCAGCTGCCTGTCAGGTGCCAGGATCCGCTACATAACGCATGCACTCAAGTCACTCCACATCAAGTACAAATATGACTCTATCATTGTCCATGTTGGTGTGAATGACCTGAGACACCATGTTGGTGTGAATGACCTGAGACATACCTCCCTGGATTACATGAAAAGAGACATGGAGGAGCTTTCTGATCTTGTAGCCCAGGCAGGTATGACCCTAGCCCTGAGTAGCATCCTGACATCACCCAGAATGATACCGCAGTACAAGGACAAAATGATTGACTTCAACAATTGGCTAAGCTTCTGGTGTCATGTCATTCTAAGGGTATGCAGTATCTATCTGCCTGGGAGGACATGGTCAACAGACCATGATGCTTTGCCAGAGATGGCCTGTATCTGTCGCCCCTGGGATTCTGGATACTGGCTAAGGGTCTTGCCACTCCTATAGTGCCTTTTTTAGGCAAGGTTCAAATGACAAATTCACCACCGCAACTGGAACAGGCATTGAAAAACTGATGGTAATGCTACTCAATTCTGGAAGTCTAAATCTCAAAATGCACTCACTCAAGGCACTCCTTAAAATGGAGAACATCAATATCTGTGCAGTGACTGAGACCTGGTTCAAGGATCTAGAGAGAACCCCTGTATTACCAGGCTATAACTCATACCACACTTTTTGGCCATCTAACCTGGACCAGAACACCAAAGGCGGAGGTGTGTCCATATTCATTAAAGATATCCACACCTCCAGGCTAGTTGCACAGCATAATGCATGCAAGGTTATCCAAGTGTCAAAACTGGAATCCAAATTGTAGCTTGCTACAGATCCCCCACCATGCCCCAGGATTCCCACTTCACTTTTCTTGATATATGGGAAAATATTAGGGTTCAACCAAACACCCTAATAATGGGCACTTTCAACTACCCTACCATTAACTGGGAAAACTACTCATGTACCAACTCCTTTGCTCAACGCTTTCTGGAATTCATAAATTGCAATGCCCTGGATCAACTTATCCACACCCCACCAGGGGCAACAATATCCTAGACCTAGTCATTACCAACATGAGTGACTGGTGTTCTACACCTGAAATCAACTCCTTGTTGTTCAAATCTGGCCATAAGTTAATCACCCTAGATATCCGCATCCTGTCCCCACCCACCATTAAGGAAACCACAGTAAAAAATTTCTCCAAAGCCAAGTTCACGCTTCTTAAGACAAAAGTGGTGAACTTCAGGATAACCATGCAGATGGACAATACAGTTATGACTGCTGAATCTTACACAAATGCACTCTGTAAGCACTTACACTAGTGATTGGATCGTGCTGTCTATAAACAAACTCTACAACAGAAGGAAGAAACTGTTGCAAAAGAGAGTACAATCCCAAGAGTGGAGGAGCTGCCTGGTCAGCCTCAGTAAGAAGCTGAGATCCCTTATAAGATCCTCCAAAGCTAGCTACGAAAACAAAATCGACACTGATTCTAAGGGCAACCACAAAGCAATCTATAGCTATGTCAAGAATCTCAGTGGCAAAACCCAGATCTGCTTTGAGTTACAGCACAATGGCACGAAAATTACAGAACCAACTGATATTGCCAATATCCTGGCAGATAGGTTCAGTGCTAACATTACCCCCCTCTCATACCCTAAAGGCCCCATATCTATACAGGAAGAATGCAGAGTCCCTGTAATCACATTCATGCAGGTAAAAGCTGCACTCTCTAAAACCAAAAACACAGCATCCATGGGGCTGGATAACATCCCAGGCTGCGTTTTACATGAACTTCAGAACAAACTGGCTCCCCACCTAAGCACCATGTTCAGTGATAGTCTTATGTCAGGCTTTCTGCCCACTGAATGGCACACAGCAGCAGTTATCCCACTTCACAAAGGGTGAGCCACCACTGATCCTGGGAATTATCACCCTATTAGCCTGATGAGCCTGGTCTGCAAGGCCATGGAACGTATCATCATGAAACTCATAAACAAAGACATTGGTAACCTCCAAACTCTGGACCCCACCCAGTTCGGGTTTGTGAAAGGCAGATCATGCCTTCTGAACCTGATTGACTTCTTTGAGGCAATTACCAAAGCCGCAGGTACTAGGCTATCAGCCCAAGGGCCTAAGTAAGCCTAGCCAACAAGGTTCCCTGGCTTATGCCACCCAAGAAAGTTAATTTCCTGTGCCCCTGTCGAGCAGAGCCACAGAAGTGATCCCAGGGGTGTATTTCCTATTTCCCATCCACTCATCAAGATTTTTCTTGAAGAGTGCTAATGAGGAACTTTGCTAGACATAAGATGGGTAGCTTGTTCCAGAGTATAGGAAGTCTCTGGGACAGGAATCTATCTCTCCAGCATGTCCTGTTTATTGTGGTGACAAGGTTTAGGTCCCTAGAGCATGTAGCTCAGAGGAATTGGGATTTCTTTAGGTGTAGCATGTCCAACAGCTCTGGGTTTAACATAGCTTTATATGTTAGGCAGAGATCTCCTCGGAGTAGGCGATATGCTACAGAATAAATCTGGAGTTTTTTGAGACGGTCAGTGTAGGGCATCTATTTGAGGCCAGTAATCCTCTTTGTGAGGTACTTCTGTGGCCTTTCCAGCTGCTGCAGATGTCTTCTGAGGTACATTCCAAAAGGGGTGTTGTACTCTATAATGGGTCTAATGAGTGCCGAGTAGAGGGGAACAAGGACCTCTTTTTTTCTGGATGAGAACCCTTTTGTGATGAGGTGTGCTACGTAGAAGGATTTCCTGACTACTGTGGTGATGTGATTATCAAAGAAGAGACTACTGTCCACCTTGGTCCCAAGGTCTCATCACAGATTTGGTGTTAAGTAGACTGCCATTTATGTGATAGTTCATGGATACAGAGTTTTAACCAAAGGGGATGACAATGCACTTTTTGGCATTGAGCTTGAGACCATGCCTCTGACATCAGGCATCTGTCTCAGTGAGGCCGTTTTGTAGGATGTTCACATCATTTGGGGACTCGACTATGGCTCCTAGTTTGCAGTCATCTGTGAACTTCAATAGCCAGAGGCCTTCTGTGTTAGCCTGTACTTCAGAGAAGTAGTTACCAAACAGGAGAGGTCCCAGAATTAAACCCTGTGGTACTCCTCTTGTCACTGGTTTGAAGTCAGATTTGGAGTCTGCAACTTTTACAGTGTGGGTTCTGTCAGTGAGCCAGTTGGCAACCCATCTTGTGACATAGGGATTTATACCTAGTTTAGTGAGTTTAGCTATAATTACAGAATGGGGAATAGTGTCAAAAGACTTGGCGAGGTCAAGATAGGCTGTGTGAACCACCTTACTCTCGTTTACGGCTTTAGTGACTGCCTCAAAGAAGTCAATCAGGTTCAGAAGGCATGATCTGCCTTTCACAAACCCGTACTGGGTGGGGTCCAGAGTTTGGAGGTTACCAATGTTTTTGTTTATGAGTTCCATGATGAAACGTTCCAAGGCCTTGCAGACCAGGCTCATCTTGCTTATTGGGCGATAGTTCCCAGGATCAGTGGTGGCTCCCCCTTTGTGGAGTGGGATAACTGTTGCTGTGCAAAATTTAGTGGGCACAAAGCCTGACATGAGACTATGATTGAACATGGTGTTTAGGTGGGGAGCCAGTTAATTCTGAAGTTCATGTAAGACGCAGCCTGGGATGTTGTCTAGTCCCATGGATGCTGTATTTCTGGTTTTAGAGAGTGCAGCTTTTACCTGCATAGATGTGATTACAGGGAGTCTGTATTCTTCCTGTATAGATATGGGCCCTTTAGGGGTTGAGAGGGGGATAAAGTTAGCACTGAACCTATCTGCCAAGATGTTGGCAATATCAGTTAATTCTGTAATTTCCGTGCCGTTGTGCTGTAATTCAGAGCAGATCTACATGTTGCCATTGAGATTCTTGACATAGCTATAGAATGCTTTGTGGTTAGCCTTAGTATCAGTGGCAATTTTGTTTTCATAGCTAGCTTTGGAGGATCTTATAAGGGATCTCAGCTTCTTATTGAGGTTGACCAGGGAGCTCCTCCACTCATGGGATTTTACTTTCTTTTGCAACAGTTTCTTCCTTCTGTTGTTGAGTTTGTTTATGGCAGGGGACCACCAGATTGGCTTCCTTTTTTTGGAGGACAGCGTCTTGGTTCTGTTTGGGATAACATGATCCATGCACTTGTGTAAGTGCTTATAGAGTGCATTTGTGTAGGATTCAGCAGTTGTAACTGTATTTTCCATCTGCATGGGTGTCATGAGGTTTGCCACTTCTGTCTTAAGAAGCATGAAGTTGGCTTTGGAGAAATTTTTTACCGTGGTTTCCTTAATGGTGGGTGGATGCGGGATCCAGATATCTAGGGTGATTAGCTAATGGTCGGATCTGACCAACGAGGAGTTGACTTCAGGTGTGGAACACCAGTCACTCATGTTGGTAATGACTAGGTCTAGGATATTGTTGCCCCTAGTGGGGGTGTGGATGAGTTGATCCAAGGCATTGGAATTTATGAATTCCAGAAAGCGTTGAGTGAAGGAGTTGGTACATGAGTAGTTTTCCCAGTTAATGGTGGGGTAGTTGAAATCGCCTATTATTAGAGTGTTTGGTTGAACCCTAATATTTTCCAGTATATCAAGAAAAGAGGAGTGGGAATCTTGGGGCATGGTGGGGGAGCTGTAGCAGGCTACAATTTGATTGCAGTTTTGCCCAGACTAAGTTGCACTTGGATAACCTCGGATGCATTATGCTGCACAACTAGCCTGGAGGTGTGGATATCCTTAATGAATACAGACACACCTCTGACTTGGGTGTTCCTGTCCAGGTTAGATGACCAAAACGGGTGGTATGAGTTATAGCCTGGTAATGCAGAGGTCCTCTCTAGAGCCTTGAACCAGGTCTCAATCACTGCACAGATATCAATGTTCTCCATTTTAACTAGTGCCTCGAGTGAGTGCATTTTGAGATTTAGACTTCTGGCATTGAGCAGCATTACCCTCAGTTTTGCTTGCCTGCTCCTGTTACGGTGATGAATTTGTAATTTGAACCTTGCCTAAAAAAGGCACTATAGGAGTGGCAAGAGCCTTAGCCAGTATCCAGAATCCCAGAGGCGACAGGTGCAGACCATCTCTGGCAAAGCATTGTGGTCTGTCAACCATGTCATCCCAGGCAGAGAGATACTGGATCTCCTTAGAATGACACCCGAAGCTTAGCCAATGGTTAAAGTCAATCATTTTGTCCTTGTACTGCAGTATCCTTCTGGGTGATGGTAGGATGCTACTCAAGGCTAGGGTCATACCTGCCTGGGCTACAAGATTGGAGAGCTCTTCCATGTCTCTTTTCATGTAGTCCAGGAAGGTACATCTCAGGTCGTTCACACCAACATGGAGAATGACAGAGTCATATTTGTACTTGATGTGGAGTGACCTGAGTGCATGGGTTATGTGGCGGATCCTGGCACCCGACAGGCAGCTGACAGTAACCTTTTCCTTGTTTAGCCTGGTGAGTGGGACATCAGTGTGCCTGACTATAGAGTCAACTATGACTAGTGTGTTGGGTAAGTTTGTTTGCCTTATGGGCTGTGGTTTATTGGCACACTGAGTCTATGGGCTATGTGTCATTTGGATTGTGTTAGGGGGTGGAAGTTGCTTGTGTTTCTGCTTTTGATGTCACTGTTGCTTGAGCAGATTATTACTGAGAGCCTCTGCAAATGTTTTTGTGTTTCTATGTGTGGATTTTGGTGGTGTAGGTTTAGTGGGGACTATGTGATGAGAGTGGTGTGGTGCAAGTGTTTACCTTCTCCTCTTGACTGTTAAGTTCAGTGTTGGTTAGAAAGAGTTTTACCTCCAGTTTGGCTAGATAAGTGCAGCTCTCACAGGTTGTGGTGTTGGGTGGTAAGAGAAAGAGGGTTGTCTGTGTACATGAGGCAATTGCTACATTGCCCCAAGATGCCCAGATTCATCAGATAGACAGGAGAGAACACTGGGAGCTGACCCTTAGACATACCTGAATAAAAAACTGCTTTCCTCTAGACAAGTGAGGAAAGTGAGAATAATAGCAGTTTTTCTGAAAGCAAGTGAGGAAAGTAAGTACAAAAACTGTTTTCCTCAAGAAAAAGAGGAAGGTTGAGTGCTGTAGTAATTTGTAGCTTATTTAGTGCTAAAAAGTTCTGAACAAGTGCTGAGCACGACTATGCAAATTCAGGTGCTAACACTAAGAATCTGTACGTGAATCTTGTGGTAGATAGGCTACCTAGTGCTTTCCACTCCCACTGATAAGCTAGAATGTTTCCCTCCAACACAGAAAGGCTTGGGGGCTCAGAAGCTAAAAAACAATGCTGGATACAGCAAATCTATATCTAAACTAGACAAGTTAAAGGAAAGATGGGAAATCAGTGCAAACATGGGCTTTTAAACCAGAAAGTTGAAAGAGATGGAAAAACTGCCCAAACGACCAATAAACTACAATTTCTTGGCCAGAAACCACTCTTGTGGTAGACAGGCTACTTAGTGCTTACCACTCCCTCTGATAAGCTAGAAGGCTTCCCTCCAACACAGAAAGGCTTGGGGGGGAGCTCAGAAGCTTAAAAAACAGTCCTGGATACAGCAAATCTGTATCTGGACTGAACTAGTTACAGGAAAGATGGGAAACAAGCGCAAACATGGGATTTTAAACCAGTAAGTGAAAGATATGGAAAAACTGCCAAACGGCCAATAAACTACAGTTTCTGGGCAGGAAACCACTCTTTTGGTAGATAGGCTACCTAGTGCTTACCACTCCCACCGATAAGCTAGAAGGCTTCCCTACAACACAGAAAGGCTTGGGGGGCTCAGAAGCTTATAAACAGTCCCGGATACAGCAAATCTGTATCTGGACTATACTAGTTACAGGAAAGGTGGGAAACAAGCACAAACACAGGCTTTTAAACCAGAATGTTGAAAGAGATGGAAAAACTGCCCAAATGGCCAATAAAATACAATTTCTGGGCCAAAAAACATTTCTGTGGTAGATAGGCTACCTAGTGCTTACCACTCCCACTGATAAGCTAGAAGGCTTCCCTCCAACACAGAAAGGTTTGGGGGCTCAGAAGCTTACAAGCAGTCCTGGATACAGCATATCTGTATCTGGACTAGACTAGTTACAGGAAAGGTGGGAAACAAGTGCAAATGCAGGCTTTTAAGCCAGAAAGTTGAAAGAGATGGAAAAACTGCCCAAATGGCCAAAAAACTACAATTTCAGGGTCAGAAACCACCCTTGTGATAGATAAGATACCTAGTGCTTACCACTCCCACTGATAAGCTAGACGACTTCCCTCCAACTCAGAAAGGCTTTGGGGGCTCAGAAGCTTACAAACAGTCCTGAATACAGCAAATCTGTATATGGATATACTAGTTACAGGAAAGATGGGAAACAAGTGCAAACGTGGGATTCTAAACAAGTAAGTTGAAAAAGATGGAAAAACTGCCAAATGGCCAATAAACTACAATTTCTGGGCCAGAAACCACTCTTTTGGTAGATAGGCTACCTAGTGCTTACCACTCCCACTGATAAGCTAGAAGGCTTCATTCCAACACAGGAAGTCTTTGGGGGCTCAGAAGTTTACAAGCAGTCCTGGATACAGAAAATCTGTATCTGGACTAGACTAGTTACAGGAAAGGTGGGAAACAAGCACAAATGCAGGCATTTAAACCAGAATGTTGAAAGAGATGGAAAAGCTGCCCAAATGGCCAATAAACTACAATTTGTGGGCCTGAAACCACTCTTGGGGTAGATAGGCTACCTAGTGCTTACCACTCCCACTGATAAGCTAGAAGGTTTCCCTCCAACACAGAAAGGCTTTGGGGGCACAAATGTTTACAAACAGTCCTGGTTACAGCAAATCTGTATTTGGACTAGACTAGTTACAGTAAAGGCAGGAAACAAGCTTAGAAAAAATTTATTTTGGAAAGTTGGAAGGGAGAAAAGAGAAACAGACAATTCAAAATTAACAACCTAAGAGGCTTGCCCTTCACAAATGTTCTCTCTGTATTAGGTAGAATGAGATTGTGACACTAGACTGGAATAGAGCTGGGATAGAGCTGAACAGATGGGACTGGTAGGAGTGTCTGAAGTCAAAGAAGGATTTCACTGTACTCGGTTGAGTGAGCAAATGAGCTAAATCCAGGTGGAGTGTTCAAACACAAATGTACAGAAGGAGCGGGCAATTCAAAAGGGTCTATATTAGATCACAGAGAACTTAAAAAAGTGAATGGTGATTAATCGAACCTATATAAGCGAAAGACTACCATTTCAAACTGTCAGAACAACAGTTCCAACAACCAAAAAAAAAAAAAAATACTGTAAACATTACATTAAGTGGGGGGCTTTGCCCCTCCCTACACCCTCCCTACTTAAATATACCAACTTTGAGACCGCACTACAGTACCGAAAATGGCAAAGTAATAAAGCAGCCAAGCAAATTCTTTCCCAGAGAAAGAATTCACTTAAAAGCCACTTCGATATTTTGCCATTTCAGGCTTTTGAGTTCGACCAAGATGCATTAGAAAGAATGCGTCTTCGGTCTTCTAATAGGGAACAATTCAAAAGCGCCCAAGATGGATACCAGAACAAGATCAGGGAGGTTGGGTGGGAAACTAACTGTAGAGACAGAGAGAGACCACAGTATTGTATGAAACAATTAAATAGAAAAATAAACAACTACAGCGACACACAGACCACAATATTCAATGAAACAATTAAATACACAAAAAAATAAAATGCAGTATAATATTTAACACTGCAAGTTTGTACTTAACTCAGCAAGTAATGCAGTTGTTTGTAGGTATGTAGCAGAAGCCAAACAACTCAGATACTCAGTAGTAATAAATTCAAAGATATTAACACTTATAAATAGAGAAAAACCCTCTAGGCTAAGAGTTAACACTGAATATCAATGAAGTGAAACACAATAGCCCCCACTAATGGCAGAGAAAGAGAGAGACCACAGTATTCAATGAAACAATTAAATAGAAAAAAAAATAATAACAGAGAGACACAGACCACAATATTCAATGAAACAATTAAGTAGACAAAAATAAAATGCAGTAGAATCATTAACAATGCAAGTGTGTACTCAACTCAGCTAGTAATGCAGTTGATTGTAGCTATGTAGCCGAAGCCAAACAACTCAGATATTGAGCAGTAATAAATTCAAAGATATGTGACTAACACTTATAAATACAGAGAAACCCTCTAGGCTAAAACACTGAATATCAAAGAAGTGAAACACAATAGCCCTCACAAACTGCAGAGACAGAGAGAGACCACAGGATTCTATGAAACAATTAAATAGAAAAATAAATAACTACAGGAGACACAGACCACAATATTCAATGAAACAATTAAGTAGACAAAAAATAAAATGCAGTACAATCTTTAACACTGCAAATTTATACTTAACTCAGCTAGTAATGCATTTGATTGTAGGTATGTAGCAGAAACCAAACAATTCAGATATTGAGCAGTAATAAATTCAAAGATATGTGACTAACACTTATAAATACACAGAAATCCTCTAGGCTAAGAGTTTAAAACTGAATATCAATGAAGTGAAGCAAAAAAGCCCCCCTAACTGCAGAGACAGAGAGAGACCACAGTATTCTATGAAACAATTAAATAGAAAAATAAATAACTAAAGAGAGACACAGACCACAATATTCAATGAAACAATTAAATAGACAAAAAAACAAAATGCTGTACAATCTTTAACAATGCAAGTTTGCACTTAACTCAGCTAGTAATGCATTTGATTGTAGTTATGTAGTAGAAGCCAAACAACTCAGATATTGAGCAGTAATAAATTCAAAGATATGTGACTAACACTTATAAATGCAGAGAAATCCTCTAGGCTAATTGTTTAACACTGAATATCAATTAAGTGAAACACAATAGCCCCCACTAACTGCAGAGACAGAGAGAGACCACAGGATTCTATGAAACAATTAAATAGAAAAATAAATAACTACAGAGAGACACAGGCCACAATATTTAATGAAACAATTAAATACACAAAAAAATAAAATACAGTACAATCTTTAACACTGCAAGTTTATACTTAACTCAGCTAGCCATGCAGTTGATTGTAGGTATATAGCAGAAGCCAAACTACTCAGATATTGAGCAGTAATAAATTCAAAGATATGTGACTAACACTTATAAATACAGAGAAACCCTCTAGGCTAAAACACTGAATATCAAAGAAGTGAAACACAATAGCCCTCACAAACTGCAGAGATAGAGAGAGACCACAGGATTCTATGAAACAATTAAATAGAAAAATAAATAACTACAGGAGACACAGACCACAATATTCAATGAAACAATTAAGTAGACAAAAAATAAAATGCAGTACAATCTTTAACACTGCAAATTTATACTTAACTCAGCTAGTAATGCATTTGATTGTAGGTATGTAGCAGAAACCAAACAATTCAGATATTGAGCAGTAATAAATTCAAAGATATGTGACTAACACTTATAAATACACAGAAATCCTCTAGGCTAAGAGTTTAAAACTGAATATCAATGAAGTGAAGCAAAAAAGCCCCCCTAACTGCAGAGACAGAGAGAGACCACAGTATTCTATGAAACAATTAAATAGAAAAATAAATAACTAAAGAGAGACACAGACCACAATATTCAATGAAACAATTAAATAGACAAAAACAAAATGCTGTACAATCTTTAACAATGCAAGTTTGCACTTAACTCAGCTAGTAATGCATTTGATTGTAGTTATGTAGTAGAAGCCAAACAACTCAGATATTGAGCAGTAATAAATTCAAAGATATGTGACTAACACTTATAAATGCAGAGAAATCCTCTAGGCTAATTGTTTAACACTGAATATCAATTAAGTGAAACACAATAGCCCCCACTAACTGCAGAGACAGAGAGAGACCACAGGATTCTATGAAACAATTAAATAGAAAAATAAATAACTACAGAGAGACACAGGCCACAATATTTAATGAAACAATTAAATAGACAAAAAAATAATAAAATGCAGTACAATCTTTAACACTGCAAGTTTATACTTAACTCAGCTAGCAATGCAGTTGATTGTAGGTATATAGCAGAAGCCAAACTACTCAGATATTGAGCAGTAATAAATTCAAAGATATGTGACTAACACTTATAAATACAGAGAAACCCTCTAGGCTAAAACACTGAATATCAAAGAAGTGAAACACAATAGCCCTCACAAACTGCAGAGATAGAGAGAGACCACAGGATTCTATGAAACAATTAAATAGAAAAATAAATAACTACAGGAGACACAGACCACAATATTCAATGAAACAATTAAGTAGACAAAAATAAAAAGCAGTACAATCTTTAACACTGCAAATTTATACTTAACTCAGCTAGTAATGCATTTGATTGTAGGTATGTAGCAGAAACCAAACAATTCAGATATTGAGCAGTAATAAATTCAAAGATATGTGACTAACACTTATAAATACACAGAAATCCTCTAGGCTAAGAGTTTAAAACTGAATATCAATGAAGTGAAGCAAAAAAGCCCCCCTAACTGCAGAGACAGAGAGAGACCACAGTATTCTATGAAACAATTAAATAGAAAAATAAATAACTAAAGAGAGACACAGACCACAATATTCAATGAAACAATTAAATAGACAAAAAAACAAAATGCTGTACAATCTTTAACAATGCAAGTTTGCACTTAACTCAGCTAGTAATGCATTTGATTGTAGTTATGTAGTAGAAGCCAAACAACTCAGATATTGAGCAGTAATAAATTCAAAGATATGTGACTAACACTTATAAATGCAGAGAAATCCTCTAGGCTAAGAGTTTAACACTGAATATCAATGAATTGAAACACAATAGCCCCCACTAACTGCAGAGACAGAGGGAGACCACAATATTCTATGAAACAATTAAATAGAAAAATAAATAACTACAGAGAGGCACAGACCACAATATTCAATGAAACAGTTAGACAAAAAAATAAAATGCTGTACAATCTTTAACACTGCAAGCTTGTACTTAACTCAGAGAGTAATGCATTTGATTGTAGGTATTTAGTAGAAGCCAAAATACTCAGATATTGAGCTGTAATAAATTCAAAGATATGTGACTAACACTTATAAATATAGAGAAACCCTCCAGGCTAAGAGTTTAACACTGAATATTGATGAAGTGAAACACAATAGCCACCACTAACTGCCGAGACAGAGAGAGACCACAGTATTCTATGAAACAATGAGCGAGAAAAATAAATAACTACAGAGAGATACAGAACACAAAATTAAACGAAACAATTAAATAGACAAAAAATAAAATAAAATGCTGTACAATCTTTAACACTGCAACTTTGTACTTAACTCAGCTAGTAATGCAGTTGATTGTAGGTATGTAGCAGAAGCCAAATAACTCAGATATTGAGCAGTAATTAATTCAAAGATATGTGACTAACACTTATAAATAGAGAAACCCTTTAGCCTGAGAGTTAACTCTGAATATCAATGAATTGAAACACAATAGCCACCACTAACTGCCGAGACAGAGAGAGACCACAGTATTCTATGAAACAATGAGCGAGAAAAATAAATAACTACAGAGAGATACAGAACACAAAATTAAACGAAACAATTAAATAGACAAAAAATAAAATAAAATGCTGTACAATCTTTAACACTGCAACTTTGTACTTAACTCAGCTAGTAATGCAGTTGATTGTAGGTATGTAGCAGAAGCCAAATAACTCAGATATTGAGCAGTAATAAATTCAAAGATATGTGACTAACACTTATAAATAGAGAAACCCTTTAGCCTGAGAGTTAACTCTGAATATCAATGAATTGAAACACAATAGCCACCACTAACTGCCAAAACAGAGAGAGACCACAGTATTCTAGGAAACAATTAAATAGAAAAATAAATAACTACAAAGAGACACAGACCAATGAAACAATCAAATACACAGAAAAATGAAATAAAATGCAGTACAATCGTTAACACTGCAAGGTTATACTTAACTCAGCTAGTAATGCAGTTAATTATAGGTATGTAGCAGAAGCCAAACAACTCAGATATTGAGCAGTACTAAAGTCAAAGATATGTGATTAACACTTATAAATACAGAGAAACCCTCTAGGTTTAGAGTTTAACACTGAATATCAATGAAGTGAACAACAATAGCCCCCACTAACTGCAGAAAAAGAGAGAGACCACAGTATTCTATGAAACAATTAAATAGAAAAATAAATAACTAAAGAGAGAGACAGACCAAAATATTCAATGAAACAATTACATAGGCAAAAAATAAAATGCAGTGCAATCTTTAACAATGCATGTTTGTACTTAACTCAGCTAGGAAAGCAGTTGATTGCAGGTATGTAGCAGAAGCCAAACAACTCAGATATTGAGCAGTAATAAATTCAAATATATGTGACTAGCACTTATAATTACATAGAAACCCTATAGGCTAAGAGTTTAACACTGAATTTCAATGAAGCAAAACACAATAGCCCCCACTAACTGCAGAGACAGAGAGAGACCACAGTATTCAATGAAGCGATGAAATAGAAAAATAAACTACAGAGAGACACAGACCACAATATTCAATGAAACAATTACATAGATAAAAAAATAAAATGCATTGCAATATTCAACACTGCAAGTTTGTACTTAACTCAGCTAGTAATGCATTTGATTGCAGGTATGTAGTAGAAGCCAAACAACTCAGATATTGAGCAGTAATAAATTCAAAGATATGTGACTAACACTTATAAATACAGAGAAACCCTCTAGGCCAAGAGTCGGACACTGAATATTAATGAAGTGAAACACAATAGCCCCCACTAACTGCAGAAAAAGAGAGAGACCACAGTATTCTATGAAACAATTAAATAGAAAAATAAATAACTACAGAGAAAGACAGAACAAAATATTCAATTAAACAGTTAAATAGACAAAAAATAAAATGCAGTGCAATCTTTAACACTGCAAGTTTGTATTTAACTCAGCTAGTAATGCACTTGATTGTAGGTATGTAGCAAAAGCCAAACAACTGAGATGTTGAGCAGCAATAAATTCAAAGATATGTGACTAACACTTATAAATACAGAGAAACCCCTCTAGGCTAAGAGTGTAACACTAAATATCAATGAAGTGAAACACAATAGCCCTCACTAACTGCAGAACAGAGAGACACCACAGTATTCTATGAAACAGTTAAATAGAAAAATAAATAACTACAGAGAGACGCAGACCACAATATTTAATGAAACAATTAGACAAAAAATAAAATGCAGTACAATCTTTAACACTGCAAGTTTGTACTTAACTCAGCTTGTAATGCAGTTGATTGTAGGTATGTAGCAGAAGCCAAACAACTCAGATATTGAGCAGTAATAAATTCAAAGATATGTGACTAACACTTATAAATACAGAGAAACCCTCTAGGCTAAGAGTTTAACACTGAATATCAATGAAGTGAAACACAATAGCCCCCACTAACTGCAGAGACAGAAAGAGGCCACAGTATTCTATGAAACAATTAAATAGAAAGATAAATAACTACAGAGAGACACAGACCACAATATTCAATGAAACAATTAAATAGATAAAAAATAAAATGCAGTGCAATCTTTAACACTGTAAGTTTTTACTTAACTCAGCTAGTAATGCAGTTGATTGTTGGTATGTAGTAGAAGCCAAACAACTCAGATATTGAGCAGTAATACATTCAAAGATATGTGCCTAACACTTATAAATACAGAGAGACCCTCTAGACTTAGTGTTTAACACTGTATATCAATGAAGTGAAGCACAATAACCCCCACTAACTGCATAGACAGAGAGACCATGGTATTCTATGAAAAATTAAAGAGAAAATTAATAACTACAGAGACACACAGAACAAAATATTCATTGAAACATATTAAACTGACAGAAAAATAAAATGCAGTGAAATCTTTAACACTGCAAGTTTGTATTTAACTCAGCTAGTAATGCAGTTGATTGTAGGTTTGTAGCAGAAGCAAGCAACTCAGATATTGAGCAGTAATATATTCAAAGATATGTGACTAACACATAAATACAGAGAAACCCTCTAGGCTAAGAGTTTAACACTGAATATCAATGAAATGAAACACAATAGCCCCACTAACTGCAGAGACAGAGAGAGACCACAGTATTCTATGAAACAATTAAATAGAATAATAAATAACTACAGAGAGACACAGACCACAATATTCAATGAAACAATTAAATAGACAAAAAATAAAATGCAGTACAATCTTTAACACTGCAAGTTTGTACTTAACTCAGCTAGTAATGCAGTTGATTGTAGGTATGTAGCAGAAGCCAAACAACTCAGATATTGAGCAGTAATAAATTCAAAGATATGTGACTAACACTTATAAATACAGAGAAACCCTCTAGGCTAAGAGTTTAACACTGAATATCAATGACGTGAAACACAATAGCACCCAGTAACTGCAGAAACAGAGAGAGACCACAGTATTCTATGAAACAATTAAATAGAAAAATAAATAACTACAGAGAGACACAGACCACAATATTCAATGAAACAATTAAATAGACAAAAGAATTAAAATGCTGGACAACCTTTAGCACTGCAAGTTTTTACTTAACTCAGCTAGTAATGCAGTTGATTGCAGGTATGTAGTAGAAGCCAAACAACTCAGATATTGAGCAGTAATAAATTCAAAGATATGTGACTAACACGTATAAATACAGAGAAACCCTCTAGGCTTAGAGTTTAACACTGAATATTAATGAAGTGAAACACAATACTCCCACTAACTGCAGAAAAAGAGAGACCACAGTATTCTATGAAAGAATTAAAAAGATAAATAAATAACTACAGAGAGAGACCCAGACCAAAATATTCAATTAAACAATTACATGGACAAAAAAATAAAATACAGTGCAATCTTTAACACTGAAAGTTTGTACTTAACTCAGCTAGTAATGCAGTTGATTGTAGGTATGTAGCAGAAGCCAAATAACTGAGATATTGAGCAGTAATAAATTCAAAGATATGTGACTAGCACTTATAATTACATATAAACCCTATAGGCTAAGAGTTTGACACTGAATATCAATGAAGTGAAACACAATAGCCCCCACTAACTGCAGAGACAGAGAGAGAGACCACAGTACTCTATGAAACAATGAAATAGAAAAATAAATAACTACAGAGAGACACAGACCACAATATTTAATGAAACAATTAAATAGACAGAAATATAATAAATTGCAGTACAATCTTTAACACTGCAAGTTTGTACTTAACTCAGCTAGTAATGCAGTTGATTGTAGGTATGTAGCAAAAGCCAAACAACTAAGATGTTGAGCAGTACTAAAGTCAAAGATATGTGATTAACACTTATAAATACAGAGAAACCCTCTAGGTTTAGAGTTTAACACTGAATATCAATGAAGTGAACAACAATAGCCCCCACTAACTGCAGAAAAAGAGAGAGACCACAGTATTCTATGAAACAATTAAATAGAAAAATAAATAACTAAAGAGAGAGACAGACCAACATATTCAATGAAACAATTACATAGGCAAAAAATAAAATGCAGTGCAATCTTTAACAATGCATGTTTGTACTTAACTCAGCTAGGAAAGCAGTTGATTGCAGGTATGTAGCAGAAGCCAAACAACTCAGATATTGAGCAGTAATAAATTCAAATATATGTGACTAGCACTTATAATTACATAGAAACCCTATAGGCTAAGAGTTTAACACCGAATTTCAATGAAGCAAAACACAGTAGCCCCCACTAACTGCAGAGACAGAGAGAGACCACAGTACTCAATGAAGCGATGAAATAGAAAAATAAACTACAGAGAGACACAGACCACAATATTCAATGAAACAATTACATAGATAAAAAAATAAAATGCATTGCAATATTCAACACTGCAAGTTTGTACTTAACTCAGCTAGTAATGCATTTGATTGCAGGTATGTAGTAGAAGCCAAACAACTCAGATATTGAGCAGTAATAAATTCAAAGATATGTGACTAACACTTATAAATACAGAGAAACCCTCTAGGCCAAGAGTCTGACACTGAATATTAATGAAGTGAAACACAATAGCCCCCACTAACTGCAGAGACAGAGAGAGACTACAGGATTCTATGAAACAATTAAATAGAAAAATAAATAACTACAGAGAAAGACAGAACAAAATATTCAATTAAACAATTAAAAAGACAAAAAATAAAATGCAGTGCAATCTTTAACACTGCAAGTTTGTATTTAACTCAGCTATTAATGCACTTGATTGTAGGTATGTAGCAAAAACCAAACAACTAAGATGTTGAGCAGCAATAAATTCAAAGATATGTGACTAACACTTATAAATACAGAGAACCCCTCTAGGCTAAGAGTTTAACACTGAATATCAATGAAATGAAAAACAATAGACCCCACTAACTGCAGAGACAGAGGGAGACCACAGTATTCTATGGAACAATTAAATAGAAAAATAAATAACTACAGAGAGACACAGACCACAATATTCAATGAAACCATTACATAGACAAAAAAATAAATAAAATGCAGTACAATCTTTAACACTGCACATTTGTACTTAACTCAGCTAGTAATGCAGTTGATTGTAGGTATGTAGCAGAAGTCAAACAACTCAGATATTGAGCAGTAATAAATTCAGAGATACGTGGCTAACACTTATAAATACAGAGAAACCCTTTATGCTAAGAGTTTAATACTGAATATCAATGAAGTGATACACAATAGCTCCCACTAACTTCAGAGACAGAGAGAGACCACAGTATTCTATGAAACAATTAAATAGAAAAATAAATAACTACAGAGAGACACAGACTAATGAAACAATTAACTACACAGAAAAATGAAATAAAATGCAGTACGATCTTTAACACTGCAAGTTTTTACTTAACTCAGTAATAAATTCAAAGATATGTGACTAACACTTATAAATACAGATAAACCCTCTAGCCTAAGAGTTTAACACTGAATATCAATGAAGTGAAACACAATAGCTCCCTAACTGCAGGGACAGAGAGAGAACACAGTATTCTATAAAACAATGAGATAGAAAAATAAATAACTACAGAGAGACACAGAACAGAAAATTCAATGAAACAATTAAATAGACAAAAAATAAAATAAAATGCTGTACAATCTTTAACACTGCAACTTTGTACTTAACTCAGCTAGTAATGCAGTTGATTGTAGGTATGTAGCAGAAGCCAATCAACTCAGATATTGAGCAGTAATAAATTCAAAGATATGTGACTAACACTTATAAATACAGAGAACCCATTTAGCCTAAGAGTTAACTCTGAATATCAATGAATTGAAACACTATACCCCCCACTAACTGCAGAAAACAGACCACAATATTCTATGAAACAATTAAATAGAAAAATAAATAACTACAGAGAGACACAGACCACAATATTCAATAAAACAATTAAATTGACAAAAAAATGCAGTACAATCTTTAACACACAAAGTTTATACTTAACTCAGCTACTAATGCAGTTAATCATAGGTATGTAACAGAAGCCAAGCAACTCAGATATTAAGCAGTAATAAAGTCAAAGATATGTGACTAACACTTATAAATACAGAGAAACCCTCTAGGCTTAGAGTTTAACACTGAATATCAATGAAGTGATAAACAATGGCCCCCACTAACTGCAGAAACAGAGAGGGACCACAGTATTCTATGAAAAAAATAAATAGAAAAATAAATAGCTACAGAGAGACACCGACCACAACATTCAGTGAAACAATTAAATAGAAAAAAAAATGCTGTACAACCTTTAACACTGCAAGTTTGTACTTAACTCAGCTAGTAATGCATTTGATTGCAGGTATGTAGTAGAAGCCAAACAACTCAGATATTGAGTAGTAATAAATTCAAATATATGTGACTAACACGTATAAATACAGAGAAACCCTCTAGGCTTAGAGTTTAACACTGAATATTAATGAAGTGAAACACAATACTCCCACTAACTGCAGAAAAAGAGAGACCACAGTATTCTATGAAAGAATTAAAAAGATAAATAAATAACTACAGAGAGAGAGCCAGACCAAAATATTCAATTAAACAATTACATGGACAAAAAAATAAAATACAGTGCAATCTTTAACACTGAAAGTTTGTACTTAACTCAGCTAGTAATGCAGTTGATTGTAGGTATGTAGCAGAAGCCAAATAACTGAGATATTGAGCAGTAATAAATTCAAAGATATGTGACTAGCACTTATAATTACATATAAACCCTATAGGCTAAGAGTTTGACACTGAATATCAATGAAGTGAAACACAATAGCCCCCACTAACTGCAGAGACAGAGAGAGAGACCACAGTACTCTATGAAACAATGAAATAGAAAAATAAATAACTACAGAGACACAGACCACAATATTTAATGAAACAATTAAATAGACAGAAATATAATAAATTGCAGTACAATCTTTAACACTGCAAGTTTGTACTTAACTCAGCTAGTAATGCAGTTGATTGTAGGTATGTAGCAAAAGCCAAACAACTAAGATGTTGAGCAGTAATAAATTCAAAGATATGGGACTAACACTTATAAATACAGCGAACCCCTCTAGGCTAAGAGTTTAACAATGAATATCAATGAAGTGAAACACAATAGCCCCCACTAACTTCAGAGACAGAGAGAGATCACAGTATTCTATGAAACAATTAAATAGAAAAATAAATAACTACAGAGAGACACAGACCCAAATATTCAATGAAACAATTAAATAGACAAAAAATAAAATGCAGTACAATCTTTAACACTGCAAGTTTATACTTAACTCTGCTAGTAATGCAGTTGATTGTAGGTATGTAGTAGAAGACAAACAACTCAGATATTGAGCAGTAATAAATTCAAATATATGTGACTAGCACTTATAAATACAGAGAATCCCTCTAGGCTAAGAGTTTAACACTGAATATCAATGACATGAAACACAATAGCCCCCACTAACTGCAGAGACAGAGAGAGACCACAGTATTCTATGAAACAATTAAATAGAAAAATAAATAACTACAGAGAGACACAGACCACAATATTCAATAAAACAATTAAATAGACAAAAAAATAAATTGCAGTACAATCTTTAACACTGCAACTTTGTACTTAACTCAGCTAGGAATGCAGTTGATTGTTGGTATGTCTTTCCGAATGGTTTTGAGGGATGGGAGGGGGTATTCACCTGGTGGTTACAGGTAAAGAGTTCCAAGCCTTATCCACATTTTCTGAGTATAGACAATGCCTAGCAAATTTGATAGGTTTGTCAACATAGAGGAGTTTTTGGCCATTGGATCTTAAGGACTGACTGGAAACAGTTGTGTGGAATGTTATTTAGTGTTGGGCAAGCAGTCATATGCTGTATAATTTTATAGGTGGTAAGAATCTATGTATATGTTCATTGATGATGTAGTTCTAACTAGTTTAGGTTTTTAGTGCTATACAGTGATGGGTTCTTAAATGGGTATTTGTTGCACATTTAGCAAATTTGTTATAACATTGTTCATGTTTATATTTCTGTAATGCCTGGAGGTAAGTAAAGCTGCCAGTGCCATAAATATGTGTGGGGAGTCAATAAGTAGTGGTAAGTGCAGTTTTAGTTGCATTGGTGAGAAAGTTTTTGGCTCTGTAAGGTATTCCCAGTTTTTGATGAGTTTTTCTTATGCAATTTTGTATATGCAGGTTGAATTTAATAATATCATTCACTATCATCCCTAATAATTTGCTATGGGAAATAACTTCAGTGGTTGTGTTATCAAGACAGAGGACTTTAAATTTTGTTTTTTCATGAGAGAGGAACTAGGAGAAAAAAGTAGTAGTTCTGTTTTTTTAAGGTTCAGCATGAGTTGTCATTTGCTAAGCCTTGTTACAGTGGCTGTTACAGCTTTCTGAATAATTTTTTGGTGGTCTGCCATGCTATCAGATGTGTAAATGAGTGTGGAGTCATTTGTATACTGTATTAAGGAGGCCTGTTGTGTGGATGTGTGGAGGGTGTTGGTGAGAATGTAAAAGAGGAGTGGACCAAGGCTAAAGCCTTGTGGTACACCAGTGGTGACTGCGAGGTACGGAGAGAGGGAGGATTGTCATTTTACAGACCAATACCTATTGGATAGGTAGCTTTTAAACCATAGAAGCATGGGTTGAGAGAGACCTAATGAGGACATTTGAAGTAAAAGCTTGCTGTGACAAAATGTGTCAAAGGCTGTAGAGAAGTCTTAAAGAAAGGAGGAGACTAGCTTGCCAGTATCTCTAGCTTTATTGACAGTATAAAATTACTAAAAAAGTATAAAAACACCAAAAATGATTTAATGCAATTATAAATATTGTTAGTATTATTATTTAACATAATTATGAAATTATTTATATTTATTATTACTAATATAATTATAAAATTATTTATATAATTATAAATTAGTAAAAGTATAAATTCCCCATTGAAGCTGTTAAGGCAAAACTTTTATTTAACAAATTTTGCATTAGCAAAGCACTTCTTTGTAGCTCATCATACAGTGGGAATCAGGGAATTTACCCTCTTCTCATTGTACTGCAATCTTACAGTTGATATGTATAATTTGCCGTGGGTGTGGAGGACACAGTCTCCCATATAGGGGTGCAGGAGTGCTTGTCCCTTGCAAAAAAGTAGATTGATTTTCTGAAAACTAGAAAGTATAAAATAATCATATGTTCTCAACCATATGATATATATATATATATATATATATATATATATATATACACACACACACACACACACACACACACACACACACACACACACACACACACAAGCTTCATGATAGGATTCAGTGGAAGGAGTGAAATTCACATAACAATACAACACATGACAAAAACTCCAGCAACCATAACCCCTCCATCTGCTCCCCTACCCCTTACTACAGTCCATCTCCGTGTTCCTGTAGCTCCTTCCCTATCTTACATTAGCCTTATAACTGTTCCCTACTCCATTATCTGCCCTTCCCCTTTTCCTAACTCCTGTATTCTCCTCCCAAGGTTACCCTAAACCTA
Source organism: Protopterus annectens (assembly GCF_019279795.1). NCBI lineage: Eukaryota > Metazoa > Chordata > Ceratodontiformes > Protopteridae > Protopterus > Protopterus annectens. Next base: position 1,402,995,130 of record NC_056739.1, on the reverse strand, counting down.
AACAAATAGGGGTCTGTCGTCTTCTTTCCCCTGTAGACAACCTAGTCTCTCTCCCTACCTCATTTCTCTATTGTTCTGCCTGCAGGTCTGCCCTTCACTATATATCCCCTTCTACTATCCTGTAGAGTCCTGTCTATAGTGTCTGCTCCACGGTCCTCTCCCTACTCCCCGTTAACCCCTTCTCCCTGACTAGTCCACCCTATCTTTTTCTCCCTGTACTGGTTTCACTTCTTTTTCTCTCCTCTCTTATACTACTCCCACAACCCCTGCATAATCTCAACCTTATTTACTGCTCTTCTGTCTCCTGCCCTGGTCCTCTACCTTACTGATTGTTTCTCTCCCTCTGGTCTCACCTTACTTGTGTGTGCCCCGCTCCGCTCCCCTCCCTATCCCCAATTCCCCTACCCCCAATTACCACCCACCCCCAGGGGTCCTAAACTTATACCTCACTAGACACTCACCCTTTCTCTCCCTACCAATCCTCTTCCACTCTAATAATTCTATTCCACTATTCTCCTTCCTCCCCCTTAGCCTCTCTCCATAGATTGACTCTCTACTGGTACTTTGACTTACACTATCACACTACCTACATCCACCCTTTATTCACTAATTACCATGCCTCCTACACTCAAAGCTTTGTTCACACATATCTTACTCTTCACCTCTACTATAACCTTCCGAACTATACCTTATTACTTCACCTTCCTTGAAAAGATTACTCTATATGAACAAAACCTTCACCTCCAACAAACTTTACCTACCTCTTCTCAGAAAACCCTCAATCATAGTAACATAACCTGTTCCTCTAACTTTCTACTACCCAGATACCATAGATCATCTCATACTTCATACTACTTAAACAAAAGGTACCCATATATCATCCCCAAGATCTTTAAATCCCAACTTTGTTCACAGAGGAACCTCCTCCTACATGGTGACATTCATCCCAATCCAGGTCCTATTACCAACATTAATGTAAGTCCAAGTAATATGTCTACTACAATACCTCCATCCTGTACTAATTCAGCCAACTCCCTTCTAATAGCTCACCTTAACATTAGGAGCTTAAATAATACAACTCACCACCTCCATTCCCTCCTAGACTTACACTCATTTGATATCCTATGTCTCACATAAACTTGGCTAAAACCCTCTACTAAAGACCAAGAAATCATTCCTCCTGGCTTTAACATACTGAGATGTGACCGCATAAAGAAGAAAGGCAGAGGAATAGCCATTATCTATAAATCTAATCTTCAAGTTACTCTCTATAATGAACTTCCACCTCTAGACTCCAAAGCCGAAATTTTAGCTATCAAACTGCTAATTAACAACAATAAATCTATATATATAATTTGTTTGTACCTTCCCCCTGGAAAGAATTCCCATATCCTTGAGGAATTACTTAGTTCACTTTCAAACCAACTACCCCAAGAAACCATAATACTTGGTGACGTCAACATTGACTGGTTAACCTGCTCATCCCAGCACCCTACTAGTCATATAAATCTCTATGGGTTCTCACAATTAATGACCACTCCAACTAGAATTCATAAACCTAATAAAAAAGAAACAACTCTAGACTGGATCCTTATTAATAACCATCCTAACCTCTACACTCCAGGAACACTCCCTGATAATATTAGCAATCACATGCTCACTTATATTATTAGACAAAAATTGCATGTCCCAACTACCCATAAACTCAAGACATCTCGCTCAAACAGATTCTTCAATCCTGAACAGTTCCTCATAGAACTAAAAGCATGTAACTGGTCTCCACTAACCCACCTTGAACTCAATGAAGCTGTTACCTACTTTAATACCAATTTTCTACAGATCCTTGACTTTCATGCTCCCATTCGCACTACTAGGATAAGATCCAAAACGGCACCTTGGCTAACAAAACAAACTAAGAACAAAATGATCCTTAGAAATAAAATCTGGGCTAAATGGAGAGATACTAAATGTCCTTTAGATCACCTTCTCTTTAAACAATTAAGAAATGCCACCAAGAAAGATACTCTCACAGATAAAAAGGAATTTTATCTTCACCTACAACAAACTAGTCAACAAACCCCCATAAGATTCTGGTCAGGCATTAATAAACTTCTTAATCCAGGAAATACAACTACTCCACACCTTCTGGCTTTAACCTTAGCAACTCCACTCTGATCCCAGATGCCTTCAACAACTATTTTACAGAAGTTATTCAAACCCTAGCTAATTCACTACCCACTTCTACTCCTACCTTATCTATTACTTCTAATACCTCCTCTAACACCTTTCATATTCAACCTGTTGCCACATCTCTTATCTTTAAGCTTCTCAAGAAACTTAAACCTTGCACTCCATCTGCTGACCAACTCCCATCTGAATACCTACAAATTGCTGCAGAAGCTATAGCATACCCTATTTCCATACTTATTAATAGAACTATCTCTGAAGGAAAAATCCCCACCATATGGAAAATATCTCACATCATCCCCTACATAAAGGGGCTCCTCAACTGAGTTCTCAAACTTTCGCCCTATTGCCTTACTCTCCTTTATCAAAGATCATGGAAAGATGCATACACAAACAATTTCTTTCCTACCTTCTACAAAACAGACTTCTAGCCAATTGTCAACATGGTTTTAGACCTTCCCACAGCACTACAACTGCCCTCCTTTCCTTTACTGACATTATTAATAATAATAAGAACAATAATCTCCTCTCCTCTGCACTATTCCTAGACCTGTCAAAAGCCTTTGACATGGTTAACCATAACATACTTCTTGACAAACTAAATCTCTATTGTCTGAGCTCTCAAGCACTGCAATGGTTTAGGAGCTATCTCCAACACAGGCAACAAGCAGTTCTATGGCAGAATAACCTACCTTCCTTACTACCAGTAAACATAGGTGTTCCACAAGGCTCAATCTTAGGTCCCTTGCTTTTTCCCTTTTATTAATGACCTACATGTAAACATTCCCCAAGCCATCTGCATTCAATATGCCGATGACTCAACTTTAATCTGTTCTGCTAATAATGTTTCCTCACTACAATCCCTTACTCAAACAGCTTTCCATAAAGTTGAAAATTGGTTTATGGAACATTCCCTCCTTCTAAATCCCCAAACAAAACTTCTTCTCTTTTCTCCTACTCTCAAATCTTCCTCACCTTTCTTCTCCATCTCCTCTAAAAATGCCACCTGTATAAGCCCAGACATGACCACTCGCCTATTAGGTATTACTATTGACAACCGTCTTAATTTTGATCACCATATTGATAACACCATCAAATCAGTTAACAAAAAAATAGGTACGCTCTACAGAATTAAACCCTTCCTTACCCCAGCAGCTAGAAAAACCATTGCCCAAACCCACCTGATCTCTACCCTTTTCTATGCCTCTGCCATTTATACTAACTTATCAAAAAATAACATTACCAAACTCTCTACCTGCTACAACAGTATAACTAGATTCATTACGGCTACACCCTTCAGAACTCACCACTATCTTAACCTCAGACAACTGGATTGGTTAGAACTTAATAGCCACTTACTCTATCAACAACTAACTATCATTCATAAGTCCCTTTACTACCCAGATGCTACCCCTAGCCTTACAAAATTAATTACCCCTTATAAAAACCTAGCCACATTCCGATCTGCTAACAAACTACTAGTAGCCTCAACTAAATCTTACAATAAAGCTGGTGACTCATTATTTCCAAATTCTGTCGGGAAAGTCTGGAACCAACTCCCTCAAGAAATAACCAACATTGACTCCACATCCCTTTTTAAAAAACATATCAAAGAGCACCTAAAAACCCACTGGCTATGTCCCAGTGCTAACCCTGACTGAAAACACTACCCCCTTACTCTTACTTCACTCACCCTCCCCTGTTTCTTGCCTCTAAATGCCACACTTACTGATACCAGCCACTTCCTTATTTTGAATCCTCTATACATTTTACCTATTCTCTCTTTCATCTTCAATATAGGCAATTTTAGTGGCTTCCTAATCAGCTCTTTTTATTACTCTTACTTACTTTCCTGCTTACCTGAAATTTCTGTTTTTAACCAGCTGTTTCATTTATAGTTGTTAATTATGATTTTAGGTTGTCTAGTCTGTTTCTGTTTTTCTCTTTTACTCTTTTAGTATTACTCATGCTTACCATTGTATCATTTTGTACTTTTGCTTGCTATTGTGTTTTTTATTGTAAATGTTTGCTTACTGCCTGTATTTTGGAGCTTTTCTTCCCGGGCCCCTACTGAAAATGGATATATGTCCAGCTAGACTAGCCCGGTCAACAAATGTAAAATAAATAAAAAAAAAATAATTTGCTCAAACCATTTTAATTATAAGTATGTCAATGGCAAACCCATTTTTTGCCTAAATGGCTTTATCAATACTATAGTAATAAGCATGTTGCATTTTTTATTAAAAAACAAAAAAAATTCACCCATGGGACCAATACACACTCCAATAGAGACAAAAAGAATACACTATTCGTCTTCAACAATAACTCTTATAAATAAAATACTGGTATAAAAAAGTTTTTCAAACAACATATTATTATGCTGTAACATAATGTAAACCAATGTTCTTCATTTAAACCAGGAGCAAACAGTGCACCCAAACATACAATGTACCTTATTTCATTTTCATCTAGTATCCTGTGTTTTTTGTTTTAAGGGTCATCCCCCCTTACCCTGTTGATACTGAAAAAATTGATTGAGTAAGGTGTACATTTGGCAGAGATTCTCGCGTGATTGTTGAATGGCATGGAAAGGGATTTCTATGGGCTGTTGCATTTTATTTTCTTTTAAA
>NC_056739.1:1402946389-1402989813 GCF_019279795.1 Protopterus annectens | reverse complement strand
AGTCAGTGTATCCTGCTGGCAATCTTTGAAATTACAGTTGAATTTTAATACAGTAACATCACTATGAAATCTAAGGCTGGACTCAATATTAAACATTAGCATAGAAATCGGTGACGATGTATTATATCCCAGAAAAAAATAACATATTATGAAAAATAGTCTAACAGACATAATTTATCATTCCTGTCTGATATGGTCTTTAAAATCTGTACATGAAGTTTAACAAAGTTCCAAATAGGGTTTCTTCTTAGAACTTTTGGAATTTGAACATTTGATTGTTAGATTTTTACTTGACATGCAGTAGGTACAGTTTACTTTGAGGACACAGCTGAAACTGCAAGCAAACAAATTATTAACATTTGATTTGCAGCAGCAGTTAATCATTTATTAATGCAAATAATTAATCCCTGCCCATCTGTTTCATATATGGGCTAGAAAAGTTTGAAACTGTTGAAGGTCTACAGGGAAGACTGCTGGTGCAGGTTTGTTTAAATTATCATTCTTGTGATCTGTCTACAAAACTTTTTTTTTCATTTTTACCTCTTAAAGGACAGTAGCAACAATTTGGTTATATAGAAATGACTGCAGTTGCTATACCTATTAAAACATGACTATTATGAAAAAAATATTTTTTCACACTGAGCTAATTGGAGGAAGTCGGAGGAAGGGCTCTGAGCTAACTAATCTGTGATATATAGCATTATGTATCCTACATTTTGCTTATAGGTTCATAGGTTGGTACTAGGCTATCAGCCCTAGGGCTTATACAAGCCTAACCATAACAATTCCCTGGCTGTTTCTTCCCACACTATTTACTTCCCTGGACCCCTGTCTAGCAGGGCGACTGACGTGATCCCTGGGGTGAATTTTCTTTCTCCCATCCAATCGTCAAGGTTCCGTTTGAAGAGGGCCAAACAGGGACTCTGCTTAACATGTATGGGCAATCTATTCCAGAGTGTGGGGAGTCTCTGGGTCAGGAACCTATCCCTCCAACATGTTTTGTTTATTGTGATGACAAGGTTTAGATCCCTGGAGCGTGTGGCTCTGAAGGATTGGGATTTCTTTAAGTGTAGCATGTCCAACAGCTCTGGGTTTGACATGGCCTTGTATGTTAAGCAGAGATCGCCTCTGAGTAGACGATATGCGACAGAGTATATCTGGCGTTTTTTAAGGCGGTCAGCATAGGGCATCTGCTTTAGTCCTGTGATTCTTTTAGTGAGGTATTTCTGCGGCCTTTCCAGTTGTTGCAGATGTCTTGAGAGGTACATACCAAACGGGGCAATGTATTCTATAATGGGTCTAATGAGGGATGAGTACAGTGGGACAATGACCTCCTTTTTTCTGGATGAAAAGCCCATAGTGATGAGGTGTGCCACATAGAAGGATTTCCTGACTGTTGTGGTGATGTGGTTATCGAAGGTGAGACCAATGTCCACCTGTGTCCCTAAGTCTCTTATCACACTTTCGGTATTTAGTGTACTGCCACCTATATGGTAATTCACAGATACATGTTTTTTCCCAAAGGGGATAACTATACATTTCTTGGCATTGAGCTTGAGCCCATGGCTCTGGCACCAAGCATCTGTTTCTGTAAGGTCCTTTTGTAGAGTATCCACATAATTTGGGGATTCAATAATGGCTCCCAGTTTGCAGTCATCTGCAAACTTTGTTATCCAGAGTCCCTTAGTGTTGCCCTGTACTTCAGAGAAGTAGATGCCAAACAAGAGCGGCCCCAGGACTGAACCCTGAGGTACTCCACTTGTCACTTGTCTGGAGCTGGATTTGGAGTCGGCTACTTTTACAGTGTGGGTTCTATCAGTAAGCCAGTTAGCAACCCATTGGGTGACGTACAGAATAATGCCCAGCTTAGTAAGTTTATCTATGATTCCAGAGTGGGGGATGGTGTCAAAGGCCTTGGCAAGGTCTAGATAGGCTGTGTGGACCATCTTACCCTTGTCCATGGCTCTGGAGACCGATTCGAAGAAGTCAATCAGGTTCAGGAGACAAGATCTGCCCTTCACGAACCCAAACTGGGTGGGGTCCAGTGTTTGAAGTTTGCCAATGTCTTTGTTTATAAGTTCCATGATAATACGCTCCATGGCCTTGCAGATAAGGCTTGTCAGACTGATGGGACGGTAGTTTCCAGGATCCAAGGTGGATCCCCCCTTGTGGAGTGGGATAACTGTAGCTCTGCGCCACTCAGTGGGCAGGAAACCAGAGGTGAGGCTATGATTAAATATGACACTTAGGTGAGGTGCCATTTCATATTGTAGTTTATGTAGTACACAACCCGGGAGGTCATCTGGTCCCATGGATGCTGTATTCTTAGCTTTGGAGAGTGAGTTTTTTACCTGTGTGGCCATTATTACCAGAATTTGGCAATCTTCCGGTATTGAGATGTGCCATTTAGGAGGTGAGAGGGGGGGGGAGTTGGCACTGAATCAATCTTCCAGGATATTGGCAATATCCTTGGGATCAGTTTATTTAATGCCATTCTGTTTTAGCTCAGAGCAGATATGAGCATTGCCATTTAGATTCCTGACATAGTTATAGAATGCCTTGTGGTTGTCTTTGGAATCTTTGGCAATTTCTGAGTTATTTATAGCCCTTTTATTTTGCTCACTGTGTGTGAGGTATTAAGTAGAATTTTCTACAATTGTTAAGCATCTGGTTGGGTTTATTTGTTCTGATTTCCTGCTAGGAGTTTATCATATAACTTGTTTGCATTTAAAAGCATTCTCTAGAGTCTCCTTGATCCTTCATCTGTATAAATATTTCTGCAGTTTTTTCTATCTAAGTAGTGTTGGTAGTGTAGCATTGCCCATATTCAGGCTTGTGTTTTGGGCCTATATGTTTGTTAGTAGAGGCTGTGTGTCTGAGCACATGTCCCAGGCCATCATAGCTTAGCCAAAGCCAATATAGCATTTCAGCGAGAGTGAATTGTTTGTAGTCATTGGCTGACTGGGGATTGCCTGGACTACGCCTTGGAGTAAGCACCTCATTGGTTCTTTCAAGCTTTTTTTAAAGTTGTTTCAGGTTTCAACTTTGTTACTTAAGAAGTTAATTTGTGACTGTTTCTGCCATTTCACACTGAGCTAATCGGAGGAAGTCGGAGGAAGGGCTCTGAGCTAACTAATATGTAATATATAACATTAAGTATCCTGTTTTTTGCTTATGTCTGAGTTATTTATAGCACTTTTATTTTAATCACTGTGTGTGAGGTATTAAGTAGAATTTTCTACAACTGTTAAGCATCTGGTTGGGTTTGTTTGTTGTGATTTCCTGCTAGGAGTGTATCATGTAACTTGTTTGCATTTAAAACAATTCTCTAGGGTCTCCTTGATCCTTTATCTGTTTAAACATTTCTGCATTTTTTTCTACCTAAGTAGTGTTGGAAGTGTAGCATTGTCCATATTTAGGCTTGTGTTTTGGGCCTAGTTGTTTGTTAGTAGAGGCTGTGTGTCTGAGCACATGTCCCAGGCCATCATAGCTTAGCAAAGGCTAGTATAGCATTTCAGTGAGTGTGAATTGTTTGTGGTCTTTGGCTGACTGGGGTTGCCTGGACTATACTTTGGAGTAAGCACCTCATTGGTTCTTTCAAGCTTTTTTTAAAGTTGTTTCAGGTTTCAACTTTGTTACTTAAGAAGTTAACGTGTGACTTTTTCTGCCATTTCACAATGAGCTAATCGGAGGAAGTCAGCGGAAGGGCTCTGAGCTAACTAATCTGTGATATATGTAACATTAAGTATCCTGTTTTTACTTATTTCTGAGTTATTTATAGCACTTTTATTTTACTCACTGTGTGTGGGGTATTAAGTAGAATTATTTACAATTGTTATGCATCTGGTTGGGTTTGTTTGTTCTGATTTCCTGATAGGAGTGTATTGTATAACCTGTTTGCATTTAAAAGCATTCTGTAGAGTCTCCTTGATCCTTTGTCTGTTTAAAAATGTCGGCATTTTTTTCTACCTAAGTAGTGTTGGTAGTGTAGCATTGTCTATATTCAGGCTTGTGTTTTGGGCCTAGTTGTTTTTTAGTAGAACTGTGTGTCAGAGTCATATTTGTACTTGATGTGGAGTGACCTGAGTGCATGGGTTATGTGGTGGATCCTGGCACCCGACAGGCAGCTGACAGTAACTATTTCCTTGTTTAGCCTGGTGAGTGGGACATCAGTGTGCCTGACTATAGAGTCAACTATGACTAGTGTGTTGGGTAAGTTTGTTTGCCTTATGGGCTGTAGTTTATTGGCACACTGAGTCTGTGGGCTATGTGTCATTTGGATTGTGTTGGGGGGTGGAAGTTGCTTGTGTTTCTGCTTTTGATGTCTCTGTTGCTTGAGCAGATTATTACTGAGAGCCTCTGCAAATGTTTTTGTGTTTCTATGCGTGGATTTTGGTGGTGTAGGTTTAGTGGGGACTATGTGATGAGTGTGGTGTGGTGCAAGTGTTTACCTTCTCCTCTTGACTGTTAAGTTCAGTGTTGGTTAGAAAGAGTTTTACCTCCAGTTTGGCTAGATTAGTGCATCTCTCACAGGTTGTGGTGTTGGGTGGTAAGAGAAAGAGGGTTGTCTGTGTACATGAGGCAATTGCTACATTGCCCCATAGACATACCTGAATAAAAAAATGCTTTCCTCTAGACAAGTGAGGAAAGTGAGAATAATAGCAGTTTTTCTGAAAGCAAGTGAGGAAAGTAAGTACAAAAACTGTTTTCCCTCAAGAAAAAGAGGAAGGTTGAGTGCTGTAGTAATTTGTAGCTTATTTAGTGCTAAAAAGTTCTGAACACGTGCTGAGCACGACTATGCAAATTCAAGTGCTAACACTAAGAATCTGTACCTGAATCTTGTGGTAGATAGGCTACCTAGTGCTTTCCACTCCCACTGATAAGCTAGAATGTTTCCCTCCAACACAGAAAGGCTTGGGGGGGCTCAGAAGCTAAAAAACAATGCTGGATACAGCAAATCTATATCTAAACTAGACAAGTTAAAGGAAAGATGGGAAATCAGTGCAAACATGGGCTTTTAAACCAGAAAGTTGAAAGAGATGGAAAAACTGCCCAAACGACCAATAAACTACAATTTCTTGGCCAGAAACCACTCTTGTGGTAGACAGGCTACTTAGTGCTTACCACTCCCTCTGATAAGCTAGAAGGCTTCCCTCCAACACAGAAAGGCTTGGGGGGGGGCTCAGAAGCTTAAAAAACAGTCCTTGATACAGCAAATTTGTATCTGGACTGGACTAGTTACAGGAAAGATGGGAAACAAGCGCAAACATGGGATTTTAAACCAGTAAGTGAAAGATATGGAAAAACTGCCAAACGACCAATAAACTACAGTTTCTGGGCAGGAAACCACTCTTTTGGTAGATAGGCTACCTAGTGCTTACCACTCCCATCGATAAGCTAGAAGGCTTCCCTCCAACACAGAAAGGCTTGGGGGGGGGCTCAGAAGCTTAAAAAACAGTCCTTGATACAGCAAATTTGTATCTGGACTGGACTAGTTACAGGAAAGATGGGAAACAAGCGCAAACATGGGATTTTAAACCAGTAAGTGAAAGATATGGAAAAACTGCCAAACGACCAATAAACTACAGTTTCTGGGCAGGAAACCACTCTTTTGGTAGATAGGCTACCTAGTGCTTACCACTCCCATCGATAAGCTAGAAGGCTTCCCTCCAACACAGAAAGGCTTGGGGGGCTCAGAAGCTTATAAACAGTCCCGGATACAGCAAATCTGTATCTGGACTATACTAGTTACAGGAAAGGTGGGAAACAAGCACAAACACAGGCTTTTAAACCAGAATGTTGAAAGAGATGGAAAAACTGCCCAAATGGCCAATAAAATACAATTTCTGGGCCAAAAAACATTTCTGTGGTCGATAGGCTACCTAGTGCTTACCACTCCCACTGATAAGCTAGAAGGTTTCCCTCCAACACAGAAAGGCTTGGGGGCTCAGAAGCTTACAAGCAGTCCTGGATACAGCATATCTGTATCTGGACTAGACTAGTTACAGGAAAGGTGGGAGACAAGTGCAAATGCAGGCTTTTAAGCCAGAAAGTTGAAAGAGATGGAAAAACTGCCCAAATGGCCAAAAAACTACAATTTCTGGGCCAAAAAACATTTCTGTGGTCGATAGGCTACCTAGTGCTTACCACTCCCACTGATAAGCTAGACGACTTCCCTCCAACTCAGAAAGGCTTTGGGGGCTCAGAAGCTTACAAACAGTCCTGAATACAGCAAATCTGTATATGGATATACTAGTTACAGGAAAGATGGGAAACAAGTGCAAACGTGGGATTCTAAACAAGTAAGTTGAAAAAGATGGAAAAACTGCCAAATGGCCAATAAACTACAATTTCTGGGCCAGAAACCACTCTTTTGGTAGATAGGCTACCTAGTGCTTACCTCTCCCACTGATAAGCTAGAAGGCTTCATTCCAACACAGGAAGTCTTTGGGGGCTCAGAAGTTTACAAGCAGTCCTGGATACAGAAAATCTGTATCTGGACTAGACTAGTTACAGGAAAGGTGGGAAACAAGCACAAATGCAGGCATTTAAACCAGAATGTTGAAAGAGATGGAAAAGCTGCCCAAATGGCCAATAAACTACAATTTGTGGGTCTGAAACCACTCTTGGGGTAGATAGGCTACCTAGTGCTTACCACTCCCACTGATAAGCTAGAAGGTTTCCCTCCAACACAGAAAGGCTTTGGGGGCTCAAAAGTTTACAAACAGTCCTGGTTACAGCAAATCTGTATCTGGACTAGACTAGTTACAGTAAAGGCAGGAAACAAGCTTAGAAAACATTTCTTTTGGAAAGTTGGAAGGGAGAAAGGAGAAACAGTCGATAATTCAAAATTAACAATCTAAGAGGCTTGCCCTTCACAAATGTTCTCTCTGTATTAGGTAGAATGAGATTGTGACACTAGACTGGAATAGAGCTGGGATAGAGCTGAACAGATGGGACTGGTAGGAGTGACTGAAGTCAAAGAAGGATTTCACTGTACTCGGTTGAGTGAGCAAATGAGCTAAACCCAGGTGGAGTGTTCAAACACAAATGTACAGAAGGGGCGGGCAATTCAAAAGGGTCTATATTAGATCACAGAGCACTTAAAAAAGTGAATGGTGATTAATCGAACCTATGTAAGCAAAAGACTACCATTTCAAACTGTCATAACAACAGTTCCAACAACCAAAAATAAAAAAAATACTGTAAACATTAAATTAAGTGGGGGGCCTCGCCCCTCCCTACACCGTCCCTACTTAAATATACCAACTTCGAGACCGCACTGCAGTACCGAAAATGGCAAAGTAATGAAGCAGCCAAGCAAATTCTTTCCCAGAGAAAGAATTCACTTAAAAGCCACTTCGATATTTTGCCATTTCAGGCTTTTGAGTTCGACCAAGATGCATTAGAAAGAATGCGTCTTCGGTCTTCTAACAGGGAACAATTCAAAAGCGCCCAAGATGAATACCAGAACAAGATTAGGGAGGTTGGGTGGGAAACTAACTGTAGAGACAGAGAGAGACCACAGTATTGTATGAAACAATTAAATAGAAAAATAAACAACTACAGCGACACACAGACCACAATATTCAATGAAACAATTAAATACACAAAAAAATAAAATGCAGTATAATATTTAACACTGCAAGTTTGTACTTAACTCAGCAAGTAGTGCAGTTGTTTGTAGGTATGTAGCAGAAGCCAAACAACTCAGATACTCAGTAGTAATAAATTCAAAGATATGTGACTAACACTTATAAATACAGAAAAACCCTCTAGGCTAAGAGTTAACACTGAATATCAATGAAGTGAAACACAATAGCCCTCACTAATGGCAGAGATAGAGAGAGACCACAGTATTCAATGAAACAATTAAATAGAAAAAAATATAATTACAGGAGACACAGACCACAATATTCAATGAAACAATTAAGTAGACAAAAAATAAAATGCAGTACAATCTTTAACAATGCAAGTTTGTACTTAACTCAGCTAGTAATGCATTTGATTGTAGTTATGTAGTAGAAGCCAAACAACTCAGATATTGAGCAGTAATAAATTCAAAGTTATGTGACTAACACTTATAAATACAGAGAAACCCCCTAGGCTAAAACACTGAATATCAAAGAAGTGAAACACAATAGCCCTCACAAACTGCAGAGACAGAGAGAGACCACAGTATTCTATGAAACAATTAAATAGAAAAATAAATAACTACAGGAGACACAGACCACAATATTCAATGAAACAATTAAGTAGACAAAAAATAAAATGCAGTACAATCTTTAACACTGCAAATTTATACTTAACTCAGCTAGTAATGCATTTGATTGTAGGTATGTAGCAGAAACCAAACAATTCAGATATTGAGCAGTAATAAATTCAAAGATATGTGACTAACACTTATAAATGCACAGAAATCCTCTAGGCTAAGAATTTAAAACTGAATATCAATGAAGTGAAGCAAAAAAGCCCCCCTAACTGCAGAGACAGAGAGAGACCACAGTATTCTATGAAACAATTAAATAGAAAAATAAATAACTAAAGAGAGACACAGACCACAATATTCAATAAAACAATTAAATAGACAAAAAAAAACAAAATGCTGTACAATCTTTAACAATGCAAGTTTGCACTTAACTCAGCTAGTAATGCATTTGATTGTAGTTATGTAGTAGAAGCCAAACAACTCAGATATTGAGCAGTAATAAATTCAAATATATGTGACTAACACTTATAAATGCAGAGAAACCCTCTAGGCCAAGAGTTTAACACTGAATATCAATTAAGTGAAACACAATAGCCCCTACTAACTGCAGAGACAGAGCGAGACCACAGGATTCTATGAAACAATTAAATAGAAAAATAAATAACTACAGAGAGACACAGGCCACAATATTTAATGAAACAATTAAATAGACAAAAAAATAATAAAATGCAGTACAATCTTTAACACTGCAAGTTTGTACTTAACTCAGCTAGCAATGCAGTTGATTGTAGGTATGTAGCAGAAGCCAAACAACTCAGATATTGAGCAGTAATAAATTCAAAGATATGTGACTAACACTTTTATATACAGAGAACCCTCTAGCCTAAGAGTTAACTCTGAATATCAATGAATTGAAACACAATAGCCCCCACTAACTGCAGAGACAGAGAGAGACCACAGTATTCTATGAAACAATTAAATAGAAAAATAAATAACTACAGAGAGATAGCGACCACAATATTCAACGAAACAATTAAATAGGAAAAAAAACTAAAATGCTGTACAATCTATAACACTGCAAGTTTGTACTTAACTCAACCAGCAATGCATTTGATTGTAGGTATGTAGTAAAAGTGAAACAAATCAGATATTGAGCAGTAATAAATTCAAAGCTATGTGACTAACACTTATAAATACACAGAAACCCTCTAGGCAAAGAGTTTAAAACTGAATATCAATGAATTGAAACACAATAGCCCCCACTAACTGCAGAGACAGAGAGAGACCACAATATTCTATAAAACAATTAAATAGAAAAATAAATAACTACAGAGAGGCACAGACCACAATATTCAATGAAACAGTTAGACAAAAAAATAAAATACAGTACAATCTTTAACACTGCAAGTTTTTACTTAACTCAGCTAGTAATGCATTTGATTGTAGGTATGTAGTAAAGCCAAAATACTCAGATATTGAGCTGTAATAAATTCAAAGATATGTGACTAACACTTATAAATATAGAGAAACTCTTTAGGCTAAGAGTTTAACACTGAATATTGATGAAGTGAAACACAATAGCCACCACTAACTGCCGAGACAGAGAGAGACCACGGTACTCTATGAAACAATGAGCGAGAAAAATAAATAACTACAGAGAGATACAGAACACAAAATTAAATGAAACAATTAAATAGACAAAAAATAAAATAAAATGCTGTACAATCTTTAACACTGCAACTTTGTACTTAACTCAGCTAGTAATGCAGTTGATTGTAGGTATGTAGCAGAAGCCAAACAACTAAGATATTGAGCAGTAATAAATTCAAAGATATGTGACTAACACTTATAAATAGAGAAACCCTTTAGCCTGAGAGTTAACTCTGAATATCAATGAATTAAAACACAATAGCCACCACTAAATGCCAAAACAGAGAGAAACCACAGTATTCTATGAAACAATTAAATAGAAAAATAAATCACTACAAAGAGACACAGACCAATGAAACAATCAAATACACAGAAAAATGAAATAAAATGCAGTACAATCGTTAACACTGCAAGTGTATACTTAACTCAGCTAGTAATGCAGTTAATTATAGGTATGTAGCAGAAGCCAAACAACTCAGATATTGAGCAGTACTAAAGTCAAAGATATGTGATTAACACTTATAAATACAGAGAAACCCTCTAGGTTTAGAGTTTAACACTGAATATCAATGAAGTGAACAACAATAGCCCCCACTAACTGCAGTAAAAGAGAGAGACCACAGTATTCTATGAAACAATTAAATAGAAAAATAAATAACTAAAGAGAAAGACAGACCAAAATATTCAATGAAACAATTACATACGCAAAAAATAAAATGCAGTGCAATCTTTAACAATGCGTGTTTGTACTTAACTCAGCTAGGAAAGCAGTTGATTGCAGGTATGTAGCAGAAGCCAAACAACTCAGATATTGAGCAGTAATAAATTCAAATATATGTGACTAGCACTTATAATTACATAGAAACCCTATAGGCTAAGAGTTTAACACTGAATTTCAATGAAGCAAAACACAATAGCCCCCACTAACTGCAGAGACAGAGAGAGACCACAGTACTCAATGAAGCGATAAAATAGAAAAATAAACTACAGAGAGACACAGACCACAATATTCAATGAAACAATTACATAGATAAAAAAATAAATGCATTGCAATATTCAACACTGAAAGTTTGTACTTAACTCAGCTAGTAATGCATTTGATTGCAGGTATGTAGTAGAAGCCAAACAACTCAGATATTGAGCAGTAATAAATTCAAAGATATGTGACTAACACTTATAAATACAGAGAAACCCTCTAGGCTAAGAGTCTGACACTGAATATTAATGAAGTGAAACACAATAGCCCCCACTAACTGCAGAAAAAGAGAGAGACCACAGTATTATATGAAACAATTAAATAGAAAAATAAATAATGACAGAGAAAGACAGAACAAAATATTCAATTAAACAATTAAATAGACAAAAAATAAAATGCAGTGCAATCTTTAACACTGCAAGTTTGTATTTAACTCAGCTAGTAATGCACTTGATTGTAGGTATGTAGCAAAAGCCAAACAACTAAGATGTTGAGCAGCAATAAATTCAAAGATATGTGACTAACACTTATAAATACAGAGAACCCCTCTAGGCTAAGAGTTTAACACTGAATATCAATGAAATGAAAAACAATA
This sequence comes from Protopterus annectens, assembly GCF_019279795.1. Taxonomy (NCBI): domain Eukaryota; kingdom Metazoa; phylum Chordata; order Ceratodontiformes; family Protopteridae; genus Protopterus; species Protopterus annectens. The sequence continues at coordinate 1,402,978,383 of NC_056739.1, read as the reverse complement.
GCCCCCACTAACTGCAGAGACAGAGGGAGACCACAGTATTCTATGAAACAATTAAATAGAAAAATAAATAACTACAGAGAGACACAGACCACAATATTCAATGAAACCATTACAAAGACAAAAAATAAATAAAATGCAGTACAATCTTTAACACTGCACATTTGTACTTAACTCAGCTAGTAATGCAGTTGATTGTAGGTATGTAGCAGAAGTCAAACAACTCAGATACTGAGCAGTAATAAATTCAGAGATACGTGGCTAACACTTATAAATACAGAGAAACCCTTTATGCTAAGAGTTTAATACTGAATATCAATGAAGTGATACGCAATAGCTCCCACTAACTTCAGAGACAGAGAGAGACCACAGCATTCTATGAAACAATTAAATAGAAAAATAAATAACTACAGAGAGACACAGACTAATGAAACAATTAAATACACAGAAAAATGAAATAAAATGCAGTACGATCTTTAACAATGCAAGTTTTTACTTAACTCAGTAATAAATTCAAAGATATGTGATTAACACTTATAAATACAGATAAACCCTCTAGCCTAAGAGTTTAACACTGAATATCAATGAAGTGAAACACAATAGCTCCCTAACTGCAGGGACAGAGAGAGAACACAGTATTCTATAAAACAATGAGATAGAAAAATAAATAACTACAGAGAGACATAAAACACAAAATTCAATGAAACAATTAAATAGACAAAAAATAAAATAAAATGCTGTACAATCTTTAACAATGCAACTTTGTACTTAACTCAGCTAGTAATGCAGTTGATTGTAGGTATGTAGCAGAAGCCAAACAACTCAGATATTGAGCAGTAATAAATTCAAAGATATGTGACTAACACTTATAAATACAGAGAACCCATTTAGCCTAAGAATTAACTCTGAATATCAATGAATTGAAACACTATAGCCCCCACTAACTGCAGAAAACAGACCACAATATTCTATGAAACAATTAAATAGAAAAATAAATAACTACAGAGAGAGACACAGACCACAATATTCAATAAAACAATTAAATTGACAAAAAAAATGCAGTGCAATCTTTAACACACAAAATTTATACTTAACTCAGCTACTAATGCAGTTAATCATAGGTATGTAGCAGAAGCCAAACAACTCAGATATTAAGCAGTAATAAAGTCAAAGATATGTGACTAACACTTATAAATACAGAGAAACCCTCTAGGCTTAGAGTTTAAAACTGAATATCAATGAAGTGATAAACAATAGCCTCTACTAACTGCAGAAACAGAGAGGGACCACAATATTCTATGAAACAAATAAATAGAAAAATAAATAGCTACAGAGAGACACCGACCACAACATTCAATGAAACAATTAAATAGAAAAAAAATAAAATGCTGTACAACCTTTAACACTGCAAGTTTGTACTTAACTCAGCTAGTAATGCATTTGATTGCAGGTATGTAGTAGACATTGAGTAGTAATAAATTTAAAGATATGTGACTAACACGTATAAATACAGAGAAACCCTCTAGGCTTAGAGTTTAACACTGAATATTAATGAAGTGAAACACAATACCCCCACTAACTGCAGAAAAAGAGAGACCACAGTATTCTATGAAACAATTAAAAAGATAAATAAATAACTACAGAGAGAGAGCCACACGAAAATATTCAATGAAACAATTACATGGACAAAAAAATAAAATACAGTGCAATCTTTAACACTGAAAGTTTGTACTTAACTCAGCTAGTAATGCAGTTGATTGTAGGTAGCAGAAGCCAAATAACTCAGATATTGAGCAGTAATAAATTCAAAGATATGTCACTAGCACTTATAATTACATATAAACCCTATAGGCTAAGAGTTTAACACTGAATATCAATGAAGTGAAACACAATAGCCCCCACTAACTGCAGAGACAGAGAGAGACCACAGTACTATATGAAACAATGAAATAGAAAAATAAATAACTACAGAGAGACACAGACCACAATATTTAATGAAACAATTAAATAGACATAAATATAATAAAATGCATTACAATCTTTAACACTGCAAGTTTGTACTTAACTCAGCTAGTAATGCAGTTGATTGTAGGTATGTAGCAAAAGCCAAACAACTAAGATGTTGAGCAGTAATAAATTCAAAGATATGGGACTAACACTTATAAATACAGTGAACCCCTCTAGGCTAAGAGTTTAACACTGAATATCAATGAAGTGAAACACAATAGCCCCCACTAACTTCAGAGACAGAGAGAGATCACAGTATTCTATGAAACAATTAAATAGAAAAATAAATAACTACAGAGAGACACAGACCCCAATATTCAATGAAACAATTAAATAGACAAAAAAATAAAATGCAGTACAATCTTTAACATTGCAAGTTTATACTTAACTCAGCTAGTAATGCAGTTGATTGTAGGTATGTAGTAGAAAACAAACAACTCAGATATTGAGCAGTAATAAATTCAAATATATGTGACTAGCACTTATAAATACAGAGAATCCCTCTTGGCTAAGAGTTTAACACTGAATATCAATGACATGAAACACAATAGCCCCCACTAACTGCAGAGACAGAGAGAGACCACAGTATTCTATGAAACAATTAAATAGAGAAATAAATAACTAGAGAGAGACACAGACCACAATATTCAATAAAACAATTAAACAGACAAAAAATAAATTGCAGTACAATCTTTAACACTGCAACTTTCTACTTAACTCAGCTAGGAATGCAGTTGATTGTTGGTCTGTCTTTCCGAATGGTTTTGAGGGATGGGAGGGGGTATTCACCTGGTGGTTACAGGTAAAGAGTTCCAAGCCTTATCCAAATTTGCTGAGTATAGACAATGCCTAGCAAATTTGTTAGGTTTGTCAACAGAGAGGAGTTTTTGGCCATTGGATCTTAAGGACTGACTGGAAACAGTTGTGTGGAATGTTATTTAGTGTTGGGCAAGCAGTCATATGCTGTATAATTTTATAGGTGGTAAGAATCTATGTATATGTTCATTGATGATGTAGTTCTAACTAGTTTAGGTTTTTAGTGCTATACAGTGATGGGTTCTTAAATGGGTATTTGTTGCACATTTAGCAAATTTGTTATAACATTGTTCATGTTTAGATTTCTGTAATGCTTGGAGGTAAGTAAAGCTGCCAGTGCCATAAATATATGTGGGGAGTCAATAAGTAGTGGTAAGTGCAGTTTTAGTTGCATTGGTGAGAAAGTTTTTGGCTCTGTAAGGTATTCCCAGTTTTTGATGTGTTTTTCTTATGCAATTTTGTATATCAGGTTGAATTTAATAATATCATTCACTATCATCCCTAATAATTTGCTATGGGAAATAACTTCAGTGGTTGTGTTATCAAGACAGAGGACTTTAAATTTTGTTTTTTCATGAGAGGGGAACTAGGAGAAAAAAGTAGTAGTTCTGTTTTTTTAAGGTTGAGCATGAGTTGTCATTTGCTAAGCCTTGCTAGAGTGGCTGTTACAGCTTTCTGAGTAATTTTTTGGTGTTCTGCCATGCTATCAGATGTGTAAATGAGTGTGGAGTCATCTGTATACTGTATTAGGGAGGCCTGTTGTGTGGATGTGTGGAGGGTGTTGGTGAGAATGTAAAAGAGGACTGGTGACTGCGAGGTACGGAGAGAGGGAGGATTGTCATTTTACAGACCAATACCTATTGGATAGGTAGCTTTTAAACCATAGAAGCATGGGTTGAGAGAGACCTAATGAGGACATTTGAAGTAAAAGCTTGCTGTGACAAAATGTGTCAAAGGCTGTAGAGAAGTCTTAAAGAAAGGAGGAGACTAGCTTGCCAGTATCTCTAGCTTTATTGACAGTATAAAATTACTAAAAAAGTATAAAAACACCAAAAATGATTTAATGCAATTATAAATATTGTTAATATTATTATTTAACATAATTATGAAATTATTTATATTTATTATTACTAATATAATTATAAAATGATTTATATAATTATAAATTAGTAAAAGTATAAATTCCCCATTGAAGCTGTTAAGGCAAAACTTTTATTTAACAAGTTTTGCATTAGCAAAGCACTTCTTTGTAGCTCATCATACAGTGGGAATCAGGGAATTTACCCTCTTTTCATTGTACTGCAATCTTACAGTTGATATGTATAATTTCCTGTGGGTGTGGAGGACACAGTTTCCCATATAGGGGTGCAGGAGTGCTTGTCCCCTGCAAAAATGTAGATTGATTTTCTGAAAACTAGAAAGTATAAAATAATCATTATGTTCTCGACCATATGAATTTATATATATATATATATATATATATATATATGCACACACACACACACACACACACACACACACACACACACACACACACACACACACACACACACACAAGCTTCATGATAGGATTCAGTGGAAGGAGTGAAATTCACATAACAATACAACACATGACAAAAACTCCAGCATAATTTTCTCAAACCACTTTTATTATAAGTATGTCAATGGCAAACCCATTTTTTGCCTAAATGGCTTCATCAATACTATAGTAATAAGCATGTTGCATTTTTTATTAAAAAACAAAAAACATCACCCATGGGACCAACACACACTCCAATAGAGACAAAAAGAATACAATATTCATCTTCAACAATAACTCTTATAAATAAAATACTGGTATAAAAAAGTTTTTTCAAACAACATATTATTATGCTGTAACATAATGTAAACCAATGTTCTTCATTTAAACCAGGAGCAAACAGTGCACCCAAACATACAATGTACCTTATTTCATTTTCATCTAGTATCCTGTGTTTTTTGTTTTAAGGGTCATCCCCCCTTACCCTGTTGATACTGAAAAAAATTGATTGAGTAAGGTATATATTTGGCAGAGATTCTCGCATGATTGTTGAATGGCATGGAAAGGGATTTCTATGGGCTGTTGCATTTTATTTTCTTTTTGAATAAGGACCTATTTTGGATATATTTCACTGTGTCTTTTGACTTAAAAGAAATCAGATATCAGATTTTTGAATGTTTTAGTAATAGAATGGATAATGGTAATTTAATTACTTAAGTGTTTTATAAGCCTTTTTACAAAAATTCTATACAGTTAGGTGATAGTAGTCATCCTAGTTTTCAGATTAACAACATTCCTAAATCAGAATTTCTGATAATCCAGAGAATTTGTAGTGACAAAAATGATTTATATAAGGAAGTTGAATTTTTCAGCTAAAATGTGAATTATAAAGGCTATAAAAGAGGGTGAGGGGTGGATAAGGCAAAAAGATGTGATACAGTTGCCACTGTGATGTTGATAAAGCCATTTAGTTGAATCCTGAGGTTAGCTGTAGAAACATTTGATATAATCAAACTAGTTTGGTGGAATGAATTGCACTGGAAGAGTAAATCTTGCTATGCTTCTACTATGAATAGACAAATTCTAACCCACTGAGGATAGTAATTCATGAACTGCACCCTGTATGTGTATTTTGCAGGGGGCAAGCTTCCCTTACCCCACAAACTTATATATACCAACTCCATGGTCACATCAACTCAAAGAAGAGGTGAGTTACCGACAGTGATTTACTATGGGGGAACTCATATCCTTGGTGGGTTGGACGTTGGGAAAGTAAAGCTCTAGATTTCAGTCTTTGTCCACCTGTAGATTATCCTCTTACAACAAGGTACTAATTCAGGATACTGAGTGCCTAAGGTACTAATTCAGGACACTGAGTGCTTGCTGTCACATTTTCTTGTGACACTTGTCACCGGGTCTGGATCACATTGTCTTAAAAGTTCGAATGTCATATGGTCGACACCATATGATTGAACGTATAAAAGTTTGAATGTTTCAACGATCACTGTACAGTGCATAATGGGAAGATTTCCCTTTTCTGCACTGTAGTGCAATCTCGGAGTTGGTATATTTAAAGAGCGGTGGTATGGGGGTGCAGGGGGTTCTCCCCCTGCTTAAACTGTTCAGGTATGTTTTTTCTTTGGTTTATTTTTTTTTATTACATTTTCGAACTTTTGAAAGTTCAATTATATATATATATATATATATATATATATATATATATATCTGTATTATATATATGACGTTCGAACTTTTAAAAGTTTGTTTATGTAATATAGACGCTTGTCACCAACCCATTGAATGAGCTTTGATGTACTGTTAATGAATGTATTTTATGCTTTAATATATGATATTATTATGCTGTTCTGATTGCATATGGTATAGTACAATAATGTGAACTTTTGGAAATTATATAACACAGAACTAGAGTCAAGCAGGTTCCCAAAGACATGTAGCACTCCAAAATATGGCTATGGCCATATTTGAACATCAGCAGGAGATTTCCATCCCAGAGACCTAGATAAATAGGTTCATAGATTAGTACTAGTATAACTGAGCTTGCGAGCCATTTTAAGCCTAGCCAATTATCCCCTGTGAGATTCAAACCCTGTACCTTGTGTTTGTAAGGCAAACACCTTAATCATTAGGCCACCCTACCAACCTTTCTGATAAAAATAAAGTGAATTGCTTTTAGAATTTGTAAACAAATGTGATCTTCCTTGATAACGTGTACCCTGCGTCTTCCTGCTACATACATTTACTTCCAACTGGATTACATACTTCTTAAAGGTCAGTCACATATTCAAACCTTTTTTATTTAACTCCTCATTACAATTCCTGCTTCTGTCTGAAAACACAGCATTTCACAATGTCATTTTTTCTTTCTCAAAATGCATGTACAATGCTAAGGGGCCATCTAAGGCAATACATATACTTAAAAAGTTTTGCAAGCACACTTTTAAATAATATTCACAACATTTAAGCTGGCCACACCAGAAAATGAATAAAGAAGAGCGAAAGAAAAAGTAAATAAACGATTTCTTAGAAGACATGCTTAGATACACAACCACACTGATGGAGCAAATAATACAGAATGGAAAGGAAACACTAACTAAATTCAGTTTGAAGATTTGTATGGCACGTGTGGTTTATAAACGGCTTCCATAGTGATTTTAAACTTAGTTCACAGTTTTTTAAGAAGATTTATACCAATTTAAAACCTATAGACTCTCAACTGTAAGAACACTGCCACTTTGTAAATGGCTGTGACTACTTCAGGAAAATATGATATTTGCATTAATTTCTATGGCTATTTTATTTTTTCTTTCTTTTTCGTGAATGTGCTGTAATCCAAAAACTGTAAAGTATGTATAGTACACAAGTTATGTCAAGTAGTACACGAAGAACAGAAGTAATTGCGTTCTTCATTTCAGGATTAGCACTGCATTCGTAGCTGCTCCTGATGGATGCAGAAATGTATTTTATTTTCCCCATAGCTGGATGTTGTTTTACAATGAATAGCAACTCGCTTACTATTAGAAAAAAAGTGACAAAACATTCAGCATTTTATGACCTTTTTATCTGCTGCAAAAAAGTACTATTTTCTTCACTGTAAACTGAATCCATTTGATATTCTGTGCAAAGATAGTAACGGTACATTTCTGTCATTCTGTTATTAGTTGTTTTCAGTGGTACTGATGACACCAGTTTGCACCAGCCTTTAGTAATATAAGATGTACTTGGCCTAATGAATTAGTTTAGAAGAGGAAAAAAAAAAAAAAAAAAGAGTAAACCACTATTTTCTAAAATACATGTCTAAAATCAGGACTCTTGAGGGGGGCAGGGGGCGAAAGTGTTGAAGTATTACTACTGTGATACAACCATCACACTAGTTGTAAAATTTGTCATTATTTCAACAGACGGTTCCTATGTTCATTCCATTCTTCTGCAAAATTAGTTGTCAGACCATCTTCATCATCAGTCCGATTGCAGCTATCATCATCATCTGTTCTCACATAACTCTCTTCTTTTGGTTCACAGGCTGCCTGGTATCATCCTGTAGCTTTTGTTTCAGGTACTCTTCCATCTTAAGCTCAGTCTCCAACTGGCATACCGAGTCACTGTCGTAGCTTTCTTCGTCAGTCCTTACAAAGGACAGGCCATCCTCAGTACTGATATTGCTGTGAATGATGCTTCTGCCTGCTGAACTGTGAAGATAGCCTGTTTTTTCTGGCATTTATTTGTGCAAGAAATGCCTTTTCAGAAGCTGGTGAAGATATCAAGTCATCATACTGGGCTGAGTCTACATTGCTTTCCGTCTCACTAATTGCTTCAGATTTCAGCTCCTTTACCAGAGATGACATCATATTTGTGATGGAGTCTGCTGCCACCAGCAGGTCATTCCATAGATTTCGTTTGGAGCTTTGAGCAAAAGCTTCTTGCACATCTCCTCCAACCCCTGTAAGGGAGTCCTGAGGGGTGTCGGCTGGAGATGAACAAGCAGACATGTCAGAATGTCACTCGGCCTTGATAAATGTGCAAAAGCAACCTTTAAAGCGGGAAAACTGCAGCAGCAGCAGGAAAACATCAGTTTGGGACAAGAATGTGATATAAAAGAACTTGAGCAAGAGTGCGTGTATAATTACTTGGGAACTGATGAAGGATCGGCAATAAAACATGAAAAAATGCATATAAAACTTAATAAGGAGTACTTTAGAAGACTTAAATTAATCCTGAAAACAGCGCTGATGTCCAGGAACAAAATTCAAGCTACAAACCAATTTGCTCTGCCTGTCCTAACTTACAATTTTGGAGTGATTGATTAGCCCCAAAACGTGTTTGATAGATTAGACATTAAAACAAGAAGGATGCTTCATGCCCACCAGATGATCTATAAAAAATAGTGCATACCAAGATTATATAGTCCCTATTTCGAAGGAGGGATGGGCCTCCTTGAAACTGATTACATGTACAGATCTGCAATCGTGGGACTTCACACATATCTGTTGACCTCACGAGACCTAAACGTAGTGAAAGTTTTGAAATAGGAGGAGAATAAATCCAAGACGACTTCTATGCTTAACCTAGCAGAAGCATATCACCATCAAGCAAGAACAGAAATCAAATCAGAAGTACATAACAATCAGACAGCAACTGAATGTGCCAAAAAAACAAAAGAAAGGATATAAGGTAAAGGATCAGATGAAAAGGCAAGAAATGTGGCAAAATCATAAATATAGTGGCAAGTATAGAAAACTTCTGGAAGAACCTCATGTTGATCAGGAACGGTTAAGGAGAGGTGAATTCAAACCAAGAGATGAAAGGTTAATATTGGCAGCCCAAGACAGTGGTCTACATACACTCTGGTTTACGATGTCAACTGAACATGTGGGAGAAACAGATAAATGTAGGTTTTGTAAAATCGAACTGGGAAAAGTCGCACACCTCGTTGCTGGTTATGACATATTAATGGCAGATGGCCTGTACACTGAAAGGCACAATAGTGTGGTGAGACTGTTGCACTGGAGATTGTGCAAACATTATGGTTTTGAAGTGGCTGAGAAGCACTGGAAACATGAGCCACAAAGCATCATAGAAAATGATCAAGTCTACATCACATGGAATCATCCATTACCAACAATTCAAAAGATAGATGCTAGAAAACTGGATATAGTACTCCAAGAAAAAAAGACAAGAGCAGCACTGATCACTGAAATTGCCACACCCAGTGACTACAGGGTCCTATGTAGGACAGACAGACACAAGGTTATAAAATATCAGGATTTGCAAGCAGAAACGAGAGCAATGTGGAAGAAGGATACCCAGATAGTTCCAATTGTAGTAGGAGCAATGGGTCTTATAAATAAAAAAGAGTCTACCATCATATTTAGATATGCTACCAATACACGTAACTCCATATGAATTACAGGAGGAGTCATTACTGGGCACATTGTGGGTGCTGCGAAGAGAACTTTTGGCTGACAACAATACTAATTTCATTAACTTTAATTGTACTTAGACTTAGGAATGGGGTCCATTTCCATCATGGTATTAGAAACCCAAAAGATTTGGAGAAATTAAAAAGGGAGAGACCATTGGGGGTCCTAATGGAGAGATGAAAAGTCTCAAGCAAAGGACAGTAGTAGTGCTGAAGTTGAATTCATCCTCAAGTCTTAGCGAGTGCCTTCGCAAGGTGGACCCTGTTTTTCACAAAATCTCACCAAGGTGACACGGATATATAGACTGTATTTATATAGCATACACCATGGATAGAAGTAAGTCAAAAATAAAAAAAGATAGCTGGGTGCACAAGTCCCAGGATAAAAAAGTGCCCAATCCTGGTAGACACATTGGTGCCAGAACAGAAACAAATGACAGTGCAGAATCCTCAAAATCCAGAAACATTCATACAATGGGGCTAGGCCAAGCCCGGGGGAGTATGGCCCCCTGTTGTAGAAAGCAATAGCAGTCCATAGAAATCACAAAAACTGATAGGCCAAAAGAAGAGCCATAAAGACGATACAGTGGACTATTGACGATAAGAAATAATTTGTGTACTGTTCCTATTATGCAAAAAGCCCAGAATTGCCAGACAGAGGATATACAAAGATTAAGAGATAAATTACAGGAAATAATAATAATTCCACAGGAAAAACTGTCAGAAGTTTCAAATAAAAATTTCCATTCATTAATACAACAGATTTTTGAAAAACAGTATATAGATCAAGAAACTTTGATCTGTGACATTTTTGAAAAGTATAAAAAAGAAATATGGACATGGAAAAGAGAGATCTGATATGGTACAATATTTATTCAAAGGAGAAAGTCAAGTTAACTAATATAGATGAAAGCAGTCACAAAGTTATTTGAAGAGAAGTACAGAGAAAGGCATTCAGATATGGAAAATTTCACAAGAAGAAAATTAATATCACAAAGATGAAATATGGAAAAGAAGATTAGTAAAACAGAAGTTAAGGAAATAGAAGTTGAAGTTGTGGAGTGTCTGCTGAGTGAAGGATTTAATGTAGAAAGTCTAACACAGACTGCATCACAGCATGATGGAGTGAGTCCCCAAAGTAAGGAGAAGCAGGAAGATCAGGAGACATCTGAAGAAGGAATACGGACATGGGAAAGAAAAGAGAATTAATATAAGAAAAACTAACCAATACAAAAAGAGCAGCACAAAAGATATTTGAAAAGAAATACAGGCAAAGGAATCTGGATATGGAAAGTCTTACAATACAAAAAATAAGACAAAGAGGAAAAGGAGATCCGTAATGGAGAAGTTACAGAAACAGAAATTGAGGTTATGAAAAACCTGCAAAGTGAATGATTCAGTATAGAAAATCTAATGCAGAAAGCACCACAACAGGATAGAGTAATGGATATCCAAATTAAGGGGAAACCAATGGAAAAGGAAGCAATTGGTCAAGTGCCATATCAAGATATTTTGGAGCCTTCCACAGGAAACCAGTATAAATGTTCAATTAAAGCTAGACAGGAATGGAAGGGACAGGAGACTGCAGAAACTGTTGCAGTCAACGTTGAGGAGTGATACGCCAGTGAGTTCTCATATGACAAAGAAACGGATGGTACAGAATGAAATTGAAGATAAGGTGCCACAGGGAGATGCTATAGAACTTTCTATAGTATGTCCTCAGGAAGTGGAAAACAAAGGATGTGCCCTTAGTTTGGAAGAAAATGAATTAAGGGAAGAGCTGCTTGACTTAATGGACAAAGATAGATATATTAAAATCAATGAAAGAAATAAACTGCAGAAGGTCAATAAAACCCCAAAAGTCAGAGATCTGATAAAACAAATGAACACAGTAATTAGAACTGTCCATAAAGATCCATGTGATATAACATAAGTAAACAGGATATGTTACTGTGCAGCTAAATTAATAACCGATAAAGTTCTACCATAAGAGCACAGGGTAGTGAGGCAAAGTAAGGGGAGAAATCAAAACCATCATGGAAGCATCGGATACAGAAAAACAAAGCAATTAAGACAAGAAGTGTCACTGTTAGAAGACTATAGAAGAGGGAGTAGATCAACAAAAATACTAAGAAAGATAGATGTGAGAAAAGCAGTGTGCAGTATTAGAACAGACCAGGACCGTTCATGCACTATCGTAAATAAACTAAAAAATTTCAGCACAGGCGAAAAAACGTAGAAGATACACAGATAAATATAAAGGAAAAATACAAAATAAGCTATTTTATTAATGACCCATAAAAGTTTTATAGAGAATTGGGAAACAAGATAAAAGGAATTGAAAGACTGAAAAAAAAGAAGAAATAGATGCATTTTGGAGAAGTATCTATGAAGATCCTGTGGAACACAACAAAGATGCTAAATGGATAAAAGAAGTAAAATAAAGAATAAAAAGTTTAAAGGTAGAAGAGATGAAATAGGATGAAGTAACAGCCAGAGAAGTTGAAACAAAGTTAAGAAAAGCCTCTAATTGGAAAGCACCAGGCCCAGATGCAGTACCTACGTTTCGGTTAAAAGTACTAACATCTTTGCATGAAGAGTTAGCCATGAGTAAGAGCTATTTATATGCGCATCCCAAACAGACACACAGAATTCACATGTGATATCTGGCCAGGGGAACTGGAGTGATAGAGGCTGCCACTGAGCCTGTAGAAAAAAGTCTTGTTACTTTCTTGCTGCAAATGATCTGGCTGACTTGTGATCAGATCCTTTGGAGTCTTTCTAGGGGAAGAAAAGCAATGCCGGTGACTGTTGAGCATACTTCCAATGAATTCCAGCTGTTGGGATGGTTCTAAATGGGTTTTTTTTGTAGTTTATAGTGATTCCTAAGCTGGAACAAAGAAGGAGAGTATAATCATGTGGCTTTACGAGTTGACGCCTGGTGGCAGTGGTAAGGAGCCAGTCATCTAGAAAATGAAACACTCGGAACCCTAGCAGTCTGAGGGGAGCTGCTACCACTACTATGCATTTGGTGAACACCCTGGGCTGTGGTGAGACAAAGGCAGGGCCGTGAACTGATAATGACTGGCTCACAGCCAGAAGTGCAGGAATGTCCTGGACTACTTGTCCATTTCTATATGGTAATACACATCCTAAAGATCTACTGAGCACATCCAAATAGTCTTTTTCCAAGAATGGAAGTATAGACTGAACTGAGACCAGACGGAATTTGGTTTGCTGAACTGATTTGTTCAACTGACCTGAGCTCCAAAATTGGTTTCCAGTCCCCTGTTTTCTTTAGCAATAAAAAGAATCTTGAGTAAATCCCAGATCCTCTCTGATCTGGTGGAACTGCTTGGATGACTCTTATTGAGCAATTTTTGAATTTCTATGACTGCTATATTCCTGTGACTGTGTGGAATGTCTGGGATTCTTCTTTTCTGAAAAGGGGATATTGTAACCTCTGGTAATAATGCTCTGCACCCATTTGTCCATTATCCTTAGCCAGGCAGATTGGTGCAGGGATCATAGTTTCCCGACTGCCTGCAGAGAAAGGCAACTGGGCCTCCTTTCAGGAGCACTGATAGGAGTTACCAGGGAAGGATTCCCTGGACCCAGATTCTGCAGGCCATTTCTGCCTCTTGAATGATTTCTTGCATTATTACTCCCCCCTCTGCCCTGGGGGAAATCACTGCCATGCGAGTCCTGGAAAGGTCCTTGGGTCTTTTTGAACCACAGCCTCCCACTTCTCTGGTTCCTGGAATAAGGCCATTCAGGAGTGGAGAGGTATACCCCCACAGCAGAAAGGGTCTTCCCGTCTTTCTCACATCTGGCTAGAGTCCCTAACTTTGGGACCAAATAGGGAAGCTCCATCAAACACGGCGGTGACTAAAGGAGACCTAAATGGCTCTGATAAATCACATAACGTGCGTCCCCTGATTGCTACACCTGAACCCATTGCTCTTGATGTCCCTTTGGCAGCATGAGCAATTAGCCTCATGGATGAGTTGGAGATAGATTCTAAGGTGACGAGCTGAGAAGCCACTTTGTCTCAAACTCCTTCAGCTATTGCTCCCTAAACAGTATTTGAAAGCTCTTTAATCAGATCTCTTTGAAGCCTAGTAAAATGTACCATGTAATTCAAGGACCTGAGAGCAAAGATTGAAGAAGCGTAGATGAGCTTCCCAAATCTACCCATTGTCCTAGACTCTTTGTTAGGAGGATGGATAGCAGGACTTTCATCAGTAAGTTCCTTTTTGGTGGCTGCTGCTATCACCATGGCATCCCACAGGAATTCCTTTGTCCCAGTGCTGCTGATCCTGAGGCACAGACAGGATGCAGTCAGATCTCCTTGGGATTGGCTCGACAGAGTCAGGTAACTTCCAAGACCGCTGAGTAATCAAATAAGATCGTCAGCAGGTGGAGAGATCCAAGACATACAGGGCTGGACATAAAAAGTCTCTAGGTATACAGATTCCTTCGAAAAGCCTCTAGGTATACAGATTCCTCCAGAAAAGGCTGGACAGTAATCCAGCCACTCCTCTGTTTAAGAATTTCTAGGATGTCCCCGAAGGAAACCTCTTCAGGGGGTGACTCAGGGGAGCCTTCCCTCTCACTGAAATCGGTATCTTCTGTGAAGGACTCTTCAGGGGAGTCCAGTGCTTCCTCTTGCACATTCTCTTTGAAGTATCACTTTGGAGGGGTGTTCTGGAGAGATATCTCAAGATGATATAACCAATGTGGTTTGATCCTGAGACTTTTGTGTCTTCTGTCCCAGGAAGAGACTGGAGGAAGCTCTGGTCGAGAGGATGGACAAGATGTTTGGTCCAACAGGGAAGGCATAGACTGTTTGCCTGCAATGGACAAGGCCCTCTCCATGGCCTGGAAGGCAGGCCCCCTGTAGAGAGATGGGAGCCCGGAACTGAAATAGACTCCTTCAGAACCATGGTCCCACCCCGCACAGAGGAGGGTGTCTCTGAAGACAAAGCCAAGGGTGAGCTTACATATGCCGTAGCACCAAGGGGCATGGAGGGCTCAAACATATCAAAGCTGAACCCTGCCCCTCAGAACTGGCAAGAAAGCCAAGACCCCAGGAGGTCTCTAGGTCCGACAAACCCGAAGAACTCAGGGTAGCTATCAGTGCTGGAGGAGGAGTTCTGACCAGCACCGAAACAGTCGAAGCCGGGAAGATCAGTACCAGGCACTCCAAAAACTCAGCTGGAGTCGGAGGAGAAATAAGCAGTGTGTGGAAGAAGGTAAGGTTCAAGAGCCAACATTGCTAGGAAGGAGGTAATCCCCTCACTTCAAGGAGCTGATCTACCAGTCTCATAATATCAGATTCGAATAAAGTCTTGGTAAATCAAACTGAAGAAGCTGATGGAGATTTTAGTAGACGTTTCTCCAAAAAAAGACTGGGAGGATGGTCCACAAAAGGATCTACTGAGGAAGAATATGTGGTACGAGGTAAAATTATAAGTGAAGGGTCTTTTGGTTCTATATGCTTGGTTAGTACCGAAGTGTAAGTGTCTTTAACTGACATTGGTACCGATGTAGTCTGCATCGAAACAGGTACCAAAGACAGTGGCGCTGAAGAAGTTGGTGCAGAAACAAGCGCCGTTGGCACAGAGGACTGAATATTTAGGCCCGCTGGTTCCGAGGAGGCTGTCAGCACCATGGGAGCCTTGGGAATTCTGCTTGGTGGTTCCGATGAGCATGTCAGAACAGACTGACTGTTTCTTTGGTTTAGAAGAAGATGATCTGGCTTCAGTTTTCAGACCAGATAAGGCGTCGTCACAGTCCAACTTAAGAAAATCTTTCAAAATTAGTTTGTTTGCAGGTTTGTCGGCCATTACAAAAAACAAAGGCCACAACACACACACACAAAACCAGTCATACTAAAAAAATCAGAAAGGAAAGTTTTTTTTTTTTTTTTTTTTAACTAAGTAAAAGGAAAAGAGCAAGAAGAAAGGAAATACCAACAATTGTATTTAAGACTACCTGAAGGTAAAGGGGAGAAAAGTACCAAGGATGGTACTTGAGAAAAACTACCCAACGGGAAATCAGAGAAAAACACACGTATGCACAAACTAAACTATCAAAAGGAGAAGTGGGTAGTATAGATATAAGGTATGCTAAAATACAAGAAAATAGGAAAATCTAACTTGCAGTTTTTTGACAATTAGCTATCACTTGAGAGATCAGAGAGAACATGTCTGGCACTATGAAGCGGCAAAAGTACAGTTTTGTACCTACCATAAATGTAGATGTTCGAGTGTATACCCTGCTGCAGTCATCACACCAAACCCCCTAGGCAAAGAGTTTAACACTGAGTATTAATGAAGTGAAACACAATAGGCCCCACTAACTGCAGAGAAAGAGAGAGACCACAGTATTCTATGAAACAATTAAATAAAATAATAAATAACTACAGAGAGAGATAGACCAAAATATTCAATGAAACAATTACATAGACAAAAAAGTCAACTGCAGTACAATCTTTAACACTTCAAGTTTGTACTTAACTCAGCTAGTAATGCAGTTGATTGTAGGTATGTAACAGAAGCCAAAAAACACAGATATTGAGCAGTAATACGTTCAAAGATATGTGACTAACACTTATAATTACAGAGATAACTACAGAGAGACACAGACCACAATATTCAATAAAACAATGAAATTGACAAAAAAATGCAGTACAATCTTTAACACAGAAAGTTTATGCTTAACTCAGCTACTAATGCAGTCAATCATAGGTGTGTAGCAGAAGCCAAACAACTCAGATATTAAGCAGTAATGAAGTCAAAGATATGTGACTAACACTTATAAATACAGATAAACCCTCTAGCTTAGAGTTTAACACTGAATATCAATGAAGTGAAAAAATAGCCCCCACTAACTGCAGAAACAGAGAGGGACCACAGTAGTCTATGAAACAAATAAATAGAAAAATAAATAACTACAGAGAGACACCCACCACAATATTCAATGAAACAATTAAATAGAAAAAAAAATAAAATGCTGTGCAACCTTTAGCACTGCAAGTTTGTACTTAACTCAGCTAGTAATGCATTTGATTGAAGGTATGTAGTAGAAGCCAAACAACTCAGATATTGAGTAGTAATAATTTCAAAGATATGTGACTAACACTTATAAATACAAAGAAACCCTCTAGGCTAAGAGTTTAACACTGAATATTAATGAAGTGAAACACAATACCCCCCACTAACTGTAGAAAAAGAGAGACCACAGTATTCTGTGAAACAATTAAAAAGATAAATAAATTAACTACAGAGACAGACCAAAATATTCAATGAAACAATTACATAGACAAAAAAATAAATAAAATGGAGTGCAATCTTTAACACTGCAAGTTTGTACGAAACTCAGCTAGTAATGCAGTTGATTGTAGGTATGTAGCAGAAGCCAAACAACTCAGATATTGAGTAGTAATAAATTCAAAGATATGTGACTAGCACTTATAATTACATATAAACCCTATAGGCTAAGAGTTTAACACTGAATATAGGTGAAGTGAAACACAATAGCCCCCACTAACTTCAGAGACAGAGAGAGACCACAGTACTCTATGAAACAATGAAATAGAAAAATAAATAACTACAGAGAGACACAGACCACAATATTTAATGAAACAATTAAATAGACAGAAATATAATAAAATGCAGTACAATCTTTAACACTGCAAGTTTGTACTTAATGTAGTGTATAGGAGCTAGCAAGTTAGGCTGGTGCACGGCAAGAGCACTTGTTAGATCCAAAATCAGAAAAAAAGGCCAGCACCAAGGAAGGTTCAAAAGTAGTTTAATAAAACTGAAACTAGACCGGTTTCAGCAGCAAGGCTTTCCTCAGTAGTATAGTCAGCAAAAAGCACTTAGTCATCATCTTATATAATGTTCTTTAAGGCATCTATATGACATCACTTCCTGATAAGTCAAAAATGCAAACAAGGCAAAAGTAATTAAAAAATACAATCAGGCAAAAGTAATTGAAAAATACATAGTTCAGTAAACAAAAAAGTTTGCCTGAGTTGCATGCATATCTCCAGATTATAATGAAAAAATCCAAAGAGACACAGTATACTGGTATATCAATGATAATAAACAAACTTAATAAAAAACATACAATAAAGGGTAAATGCCCAAAAATAAACCCGAAACAAAAAAAACTTGGGGGGCTTTTCCCTCCTGGATTAAATGATAAATTATAATTTGTAATTAACCAATACTTGCATTACGTATATGTACTTATTTCTTATCAGGTTGCATTGCTTAGGTTTTTGCATTTCAGCTCATTTTAGGATACTGTGGCTGGTATTCAACACCAGAATTCTTATAACCTGACTTTTGTTTCGGGTTTATTTTTGGGCATTTACCCTTTATCGTATGTTTTTTATTAAGTTTGTTTATTATCATTGATATACCAGTATACTGTGTCTCTTTGGATTTTTTCATTATAATCTGGAGATATGCATGCAACTCAGGCAAACTTTTTTGTTTACTGAACTATGTATTTTTCAATTACTTTTGCCTGATTGTATTTTTTAATTACTTTTGCCTTGTTTGCATTTTTGACTTATCAGGAAGTGATGTCATATAGATACACTACATTGATTTTCGTTTGTGCTGGCTGTTGGCGTTTGGGAGTTCTACCATTCAGGTAGTCATCTTTTTTGTGGATTGCTTAGGATTTTTCATCCTGGACATCGTTATTTTCGGATGCATGGCATCTACATAAACTTTCTTTTAAAGGATTGACTTTTGGTCATCCTTTTTTGGTTTTGTTGGATTATCATGTTTATCTAAGTTAACAAGTGAGTATATTGGATGCATTAACGCTGTTGAGTTTATCGTTATGCGTTTACGTGGTTGCAAGTGTTTTCCACCATCTTTGGATTGGGATTTGTTTTTCAAGGTCATTGTGGTTTCCATACTGTTTTGGACATATCAGGACTTGAGGATCGATTTGGCCTTTTGGGACATTGTTTGGAACAACTTTTAAGGGTCCTAATACATTTCAAACTTCATCTTTCCAGGTACTGTTCTTGACATCTATTTTGGATCAATTTTCATTGGTAATTGTTTTACCATAATGAAGAATTTTTCTGTGACAATCATTTAACTGTCTGGATGGTGTTGTTAAGTCGTTTTTCTTGAATACTGGACTTTAGAGAACTGTTGTAGCACAATATAACAGTGCCATTTTTCAGGACTTTTCATGTATGTGTTCTTAGTTTATAACACGTGTATATTTCATATCATTTTGCCTAGTCGTTTTCTTTTTATACTGGATTTCTGAGTACTGTTGTAGCACAATACAACATTGCTATTTTTCAAGGACATTTCATGTATGGGTGCTCAGTTTGTAATATGTGCATAATTTTATTTTATTTCATTTGATTATGATGAACTAGCCATTGTTATATACACTAGGTTGATACAATATTATTGCTTATATCTGTTCATTCCTATGTTCCTACTGATTCATGTTTTGTTTCACATTTGAGTCAATATTGGTCACATATTTTGAGGGCTTTTGTTTGCCCAGTGTTGCACTCAGGCCTTCTTTTAGAATAACTGCTGGGCATACAGTGCTGACAATAATCATCTGTACATTTATACCTTTGATAACAATTTCATCTGAGGACTGTATTGAACAATTATTGATTTCTTAATATTGTTATCTGATTTAAATAAGGTGCATAAGTGTGTCTGGCTTAAATTCATTACATATTGGTATACTCCATATGGATTTAGCCACCTCTGAACAACTGTAGGTTGTGCATTACTCAGAACATTGCATTTTAGACATTACAGGCCTTTGACTTTTGGTCTGTATAGCATTTTGCCTAGGTGCTAGGGTTAATTATTCCCTATATATAGGGTTACATTTGCCATTTATTCTGGCTTCAACTTCTTTGTGACTCTGATTGTGATTTTCTGTTTTGGACTTATTCGTGATTTGCCATTCAACCCTTAAGAATAAAGAATCCTTTCAGGGTTCATTTTTATTTTTATATCTTCTTCCTCCGGTTCATTGCAACTTATTGTCATGGATCTCAGTAAATTGTTTTCTGGTTTATGCTCCGACAAGGATGACTTAAAAATTTTTGGCATAGGAACTGAACATACAGAAAAGGTGGATTTGGTAATCATGGATCCAGTTGACGGTTCGAAAACTTATTCTTTCAATTAGGTAAACAAATTAAGATGCTTAGAACAAACATTTGGCACAGTAAATTGTTTAAAGCTTACCAAATACAGAATATATCCCTAGAGGATTGAGATGTAAAATCCAACCACTAGTGGGCACACGGATGAAACTCTGTTGAAAGATTGGCAACAAGCACAACAGGAGGCTGCCATGATTAGAGTTAATATTTTGGCCTCTTTCTATGAGAGAACAATACAGAGTAATATTATTGAAGTAGAAAAAGCATGTAACAACCTGAAACGGTTTGAACATGAGGCTAGTTTTCAGGGTTGTCTTGGCAAATTATCTAAAGAAATCTCTATTTTGGAAAATAACCTTAAGAAAAGAAATTGCATAAATTTGCCGGGATAAGGAAGACTATGATAGGGGCAAACAATTTGATTCACAAAGGGGTGTGAGGTTTGCTCATGGTACCAAGAATGCTTCATTTATACGCAAAAAAAGACCAAGGTCTATTTTAAAAAAGACTGGGCCTAGCTTTATTACCTCTGGTGAGGATTCTTCGACTACTGATACTGAGACACCTAATATTGGTGATTCTCCAAATGCTAAAAGGGGTCGAAGGACTGAGGTCCCTTTAGGGGGAAAAACACAGGGCAGGAAGGAAACACAGAGGTCAAAAACTTAGAAGAGCTCTTCATGTCGATAGTGAAGTAAATCATTCATGTACTAATATTTTAAATATTTCAAGTCATATTTTGACTGATGATCAATATCCCCTTCTTAATAAAGACCTTGGTTTCATACCTGGTTTTTTCACTGATGAAAGTATTTTGGTTTCTGATACAATGGATTTTTGTAGGAAAATTAACTTGAAATTATTTTTTCAACAACAAGATCAAACTGACAATGCTCAAAGATCATCTGATTTTAGATTTCACAAATCTACATTTAACCCTCCCATGGATAAACATGTTGCTGTTTTCCAGCAGGCGGTTATAAAGGATATACACTTCAATTTGGGTTCTGTTGACACTATAAAGCATAACATGTCTAGGAAGGAACAAATAGCACTCACACAACTCAGAAATAATACGGATATTGTTATTATTTCTGCCGACAAAAGTGCGGTGGTGGTGATGGATACTGAGTATTATGTGAATGAAGGTCTTAGACAACTTTCCAACCATCATCATTACATGAAGATGGAGATTGATCCTACTCCAGGTTTTGCGTTGCAAATTAATGAATTTTTGTAAAAGGCTGTAGAATCTGGAATTATCTCTGATAAAACCAAAACTCATTTGACGGTTAAGGATCCTACAAACAACAACTTTATCTACTTCCTAAGATTCATAAGTCCATTGATCAGCCACCAGGCAGAACGATTGTATCTGGCATTGGGTCACTCACTGAACCCTTGTCTGTTTTTCTAACTGAAAAATTGAAACCACTGTTAACATGTGTTAGAGCAAGAATCAAGGACACGACTGAATTTTTGCAGATAGTCTCCGAGTCTCAATTGGACCCTGAATGGCTTATGTGTACCCTTGATGTATCCTCGCTTTATACCAGCATCCCTCATTGGTGGGTATTAATGCCTTGGAATACTGGCTAAATAAAACCAATTTATAATACCCCCAGGGATGAACACCTTATTGTTGTGTATGGCTGAACACATTCTAACTAAAAATGTTTTTATTTCCAACAAAACTGCTATTGGCAACTACAGGGTACGGCTATGGGTGCATCCTTTGCACCCATTTATGCTGATCTTTTATGGGCTACATGGAAGATATGATTTTATATGACCCTTTGCACAACATATATCTACCTGAGATTGATATATGGAGAAGATACCTGGACGACTGTTGGCTTATATGGAAAGGAGGTGAGGAATACCTCCAGGAATTTATTCAACATTTGAATGGGAACATCTGGGGTATCGAATTCACTGTGGAATATAATAGGAGTGCAATCAGTTATTTGGATGTCAATTTAATTCGACAGGAGGATAACACTCTTAGAACGTCCTACACAGAAAATTCTCACAATATAATACCCTTCTACATGCTGATAGTTTTCATCGAAACATATTATTCGAACATACCGAAATCACAGTTTGTGCGGATGAAAAGGATTTGTTCCTCAGTGGATGATCTTCAGAGTCATCAAATGGATCTAACCAAGAGATTTTTGTCCAGAGGTTATTCCCTTTCGTACTATTGAGTCAGCAGTCAATACTCGTACTATTGAGCAGTCAGTCCAATTTAGTAATGCTAAATCCAGGGATTCTCTTCTCCAATACAATACTAAAACTCATAATGAGGAATCAGATGTATGTAGATTTGTCACCACTTATGGCAGGAATAGTGCCAATTTAGTAAATATTATTAATACTCATTGGAATATATTGAATTCTCATCCATTGTTGGAAGATTATCTCGAGAACGATGTTATTTTTCCTATAGGAAAGGCAAAACTTAGGGAATTTATTTTCACACTATAAAAAACCAGGGTCATGGATCACACTCCAACTCAAAGAACACTTACTGGAGATAAACTTTCAGGCATTTATCCATGTGGACATTGCAGTTTTGTAACTATATTTTCAAAACTACTTCTTTCACTAGTAGGAACACTGGACAAATATACCGACATACAGTTTTTTGTAACTGCAGTTCAGACTGGATTATTTATCTTGCCACATGTACATGTCATGCATTTTATATTGGCCAAACGTCTAGACAGTTTCGTGTCAGGATTTCTGAACACCTTGGTGACATTAGAAACAGAAGATTAACTAATGCACTATATAGACATGTTATCAAACATCCCACTGCCAAATTTACATTCACCATCATTGATCATATCATAGGGAATCGTTCTTTAAAACAGGTTGGCATGATATCCTAAATACCAAAGAAAAAGGTGGATCATTAAACTTGGGGGCTTTTCCTCCTGGATTAAATGATAAATTATAATTTGTAATTAACCAATACTTGCATTACGATATGTAGTTATTTCTTATCAGGTTGCATTGCTTAGGTTTTTGCATTTCAGCTCATTTTAGGATACTGTGGCTGGTATTCAACACCAGAATTCTTATAACCTGACTTTTGTTTCGGGTTTATTTTTGGGCATTTACCCTTTATTGTATGTTTTTTATTAAGTTTGTTTATTATCATTGATATACCAGTATACTGTGTCTCTTTGGATTTTTCATTATAATCTGGAGATATGCATGCAACTCAGGCAAACTTTTTTGTTTACTGAACTATGTATTGTTCAATTACTTTTGCCTGATTGTATTTTTTAATTACTTTTGCCTTGTTTGCATTTTTGACTTATCAGGAAGTGATGTCATATAGATGCCTTAAAGAACATTATATAAGATGATGACTAAGTGCTTTTTGCTGACTATACTACTGAGGAAAGCCTTGCTGCTGAAACCGGTCTAGTTTCAGTTTTATTAAACTACTTTTGAACCTTCCTTGGTGCTGGCCTTTTTTTCTAAGTTTGTACTTAACTCAGCTATTAATGCAGTTGATTGTAGGTATGTAGCAAAAGCCAAACAACTAAGATGTTGAGCAGTAATAAATTCAAAGATATGTGACTAACACTTATAAATACAGTGAACCCCTCTAGGCTAAGAGTTTAACAAAGAATATCAATGAAGTGAAAAACAATAGCCCCCACTAACTGCAGAGACAGAGGGAGACCACAGTATACTATGAAACAATTAAATAGAAAAATAAATAACTACAGAGAGACGCAGACCACAATATTCAATGAACAATTAAATAGACAAAAAAAAAAATGAAGTACAATCTTTAACACTGCAAGTTTATACTTAACTCAGCTAGTAATGCATTTGATGGCAGGTATGTAGTATAAGCCAAACAACTCAGATATTGAGCAGTAATATATTCAAAGATATGTGACTAACACTTATAAATACAGAGAAACTGTCTAGGCTAAGAGTTTAACACTGAATATTAATGAAGGGAAACACAATAGCCCCCACTAACTGCAGAGAAAGAAAATGACCACAGTATTCTATGAAACAATTAAATAAAACAATAAATAACTACAGAGAGAGACAGACCAAAATATTCAATGAAACAATTACATAGACAAAAAAGTCAAATGCAGTACAATCTTTAACACTGCAAGTTTATACTTAACTCAGCTAGTAATGCATTTAATGGCAGGTATGTAGTATAAGCCAAAAAACTCAGATATTGAGCAGTAATACATTCAAAGATATGTGACTAACACTTATAATTACAGAGAAACCCTCTATGCTATGAGTTTAACACTGAATATCAATGAAGTGAAACACCATAGCCCCCACTAACTGCAGGGACAGACAGAGACCACAGTATTCTATGAAACAATTAAATAGAAAAATAAACAACTACAGAGAGACACAGACCACAATATTCAATGAAACAATTAAATAGACAAAAAAATAATATGCAGTACAATCTTTAACACTGTAAGTTTGTACTTAACTCAGCTAGTAATACAGCTGATTGTAGGTATGTAGTAGAAGCCAAAAAACTCAGATATTGAGCAGTAGTATATTCAAAGATATGTGACTAATACTTATACATACAGAGAAACCCTATAGGCTAAGAGTTTAACACTGAATATTAATGAAGTGAAACACAATAGCCCCCACTAACTGCAGAGACAGAGGGAGACCACAGTACTCTATGAAACAATTAAATGGAAAAATAAATAACTACAGAGAGGCACAGACCACAATATTCAATGAATCAATTAAATAGACAAAAAATAAAATGCTGTACAATCTTTAACACTGCATGTTTGTACTTAACTCAGCTAGCAATGCAGTTGTTTGTAGGTATGTATCAGAAGCCAAACAACTCAGATATTGAGCAGTAATAAATTCAAATCTATGTGACTAGCACTTATAAATACAGAGAAACCCTCTAGGCTAAGAGTTTAACACTGAATATCAATGAAATGAAACACAATAGCCCCCACTAACTGCAGAGACAGAGGGAGACCACAGTATTCTATGAAACAGCTAAATAGAAAAATAAATAGCTACAAATAGACACAGACCACAATATTCAATGAAACCATTAGATAGACAAAAGAAAATAAAATGCAGTACAATCTTTAACACTGCACATTTGTACTAAACACAGCTAGTAATGCAGTTGATTGTAAGTATGTAGTAGAAGCCATAAAACTCAGATATTGAGCTGTAATAAATTCAGAGATACGTGGCTAACACTTATAAATACAGAGAAACCCTCTATGCTAAGGGTTTAACACTGAATATCAATAAAGTGAAACACAATAGTCCCCAATAACTTCAGAGACAGAGAGCGACCACAGTATTCTATGAAACAATTAAATAGAAAAATAAATAACTACAGAGAGACACAGACCACAATATTCAATAAAACAATGAATTAGACAAAAAATAAAATGCAGTACAATCTCTAACACTGCAAGTTTATACTTAACTCAGCTAGTAATGCATTTGATTGCAGGTATGTAGTAGAAGCCAAACAACTCAGATATTGAGCAGTAATATATTCAAAGATATGTGACTAATACTTATACATACAAAGAAACCATATAGGCTAAGAGTTTAACACTGAATATTAATGAAGTGAAACACAATATCCCCCACTAACTGCAGAGAGAGAAAGAGAGAGAGAGACCACAGTATTCTATGAAACAATTAAATAAAAAAAAATAACTACAGAGAGAGACAGACCAAAATATTCAATGAAACAATTACATAGACAAAAAAAATCAAATGCAGTACAATACTTAACACTGCAAGTTTGTACTTAACTCAGCTAGTAATGCAGTTGATTGTAGGTATGTAGCAGAAGCCAAATAACTCAGATATTCAGCAGTAATGAATTCAAAGATATGTGACTAACACTTATAATTACAGAGAAACCCTCTAGGCTAAGAGTTTAACACTGAATATCAATGAAGTGAAACACAATAGCCCCCACTAACTGCAGAGACAGAGACCACATTGTTCTATGAAATAATTAAATAGAAAAATAAATAACTACAGAGAGACACAGACCACAATATTCAATGAAACAATTAAATAGACAAAAAAATAAAATGCAGTACAATCTTTATCACTGCAAGTTTGTACTTAACTCAGCTAGTAATGCAGTTGATTGCAGGTATGTAGCAGAAGCCAAACAACTCAGATGTTGAGCAGCAATAAATTTAAAGATATGTGACTAACACCTGTAAATACAGAAAAAACCCTCTAGGCTAACAGTTTAACACTGAATATCAATGAAGTGAAACACAATAGCCCCCACTAACTTCAGAGACAGAGAGAGACCACAGTATTCTATGAAACAATTAAATAGAAAAATAAATAACTACAGAGAGACACAGACCACAATATTCAATGAAACAATTAAATAGACAAAAAATAAAATGCAGTACAATCTTTAACACTGCAAGTTTATACTTAACTCAGCTAGTAATGCAGTTGATTGTAGGTATGTAGTAGAAGACAAACAATTCAGATATTGAGCAGTAATAAATTCAAATATATGTGACTAGCACTTATAAATAAAGAGAAACCCTCTAGGCTAAGAGTTTAACACTGAATATCAATGACATGAAACACAATAGCCCCCACTAACTGCAGAGACAGAGAGAGACTACAGTATTCTATGAAACAATTAAATAGAAAAATAAATAACTACAGAGAGACACAGACCACAATATTCAATAAATCAATTAAAAAGACAAAAAAATAAATTGCAGTACAATCTTTAACACTGCAACTTTGTGCTTAATTCAGCTAGTAATGCAGTTGATTGTAGGTATGTCTTTCCGAATGGTTTTGAGGAATGGGAGGGGGTATTCACTTGGTGGTTACAGGTAAGGAGTTCCAAGCCTTATCCAAATTTTCTGAGTATAGACAATGCCTAGCAAATTTGATAGGTTTGTCAACAGAGAGGAGTTTTTGGCCATTGGTTCTTAAGGACTGACTGGAAACAGTTGTGTGGAATATTATTTAGTGTTGGGCAAGCAGTCATATGCTGTATAATTTTATAGCTGGTAAGAATCTATGTATATGTTCATTGATGATGTAGTTCTAACTAGTTTAGGTTTTTAGTGCTATACAGTGATGGGTTCTTAAATGGGTATTTGTTGCACATTTAGCAAATTTGTTATAACATTGTTCATGTTTAGATTTCTGTAATGTCTGGAGGTAAGTAAAGCTGCCAGTGCCATAAATATGTGTGGGGAGTCAATAAGTAGTGGTAAGTGCAGTTTTAGTTGCATTGGTGAGAACGTTTTTGGCTCTGTAAGGTATCCCCAGTTTTTGATGAGTTTTTCTTATGCAGTTTTGTATATGCAAGTTGAATTTAATAATATCATTCACTATCATCCCTAATAATTTGCTATGGGAAATAACGTCAGTGGTTGTGTTATCAAGAGAGCGGACTTTAAATTTTGTTTTTCATGCGAGGTGAACTAGGAGAAAAAAGTAGTAGTTTTGTTTTTTTAAGGTTGAGCATGAGTTGTCAGTTGCTAAGCCTTGTTACAGTGGCTGTTACAGCTTTCTGAGTAATTTTTTGGAGGTCTGCCATGCTATCAGATGTGTAAATGAGTGTGGAGTCATCTGCATACTGTGTTAGGGAGGCCTGTTGTGTGGATGTGTGGAGGGTGTTGGTGAGAATGTAAAAGAGGAGTGGACCAAGGCTAAAGCCTTGTGGTACACCAGTGGTGACTGCGAGGTACGGAGAGAGGGAGGATTGTCATTTTTAAGACCGATACCTATTGGATAGGTAGCTTTTAAACCATAGAAGCATGGGTTGAGAGAGTCCTAATGAGGACATTTGAAGTAAAAGCTTGCTGTGACAAAATGTGTCAAAGGCTGTAGAGAAGTCTTAAAGAAAGGAGGAGACTAGTTTGCCTTTATCTCTAGCTTTATTGACAGTATAAAATTACTAAAAAAGTATAAAAACACCAAAAATGATTTAATGCAATTATAAATATTGTTAGTATTATTATTTAACATAATTATGAAATTATTTATATTTATTATTACTAATATAATTATAAAATTATTTATATAATTATAAATTAGTAAAAGTATAAATTCCCCATTGAAGCTGTTAAGGCAAAACTTTTATTTAACAAATTTTGCATTAGCAAAGCACTTATTTGTAGCTCATCATACAGTGGGAATCAGGGAATTTACCCTCTTCCCACTGTACTGCAATCTTACAGTTGATATGTATAATTTGCTGTGGGTGTGGAGGACACAGTTTCCCATATAGGGGTGCAGGAGTGCTTGTCCCCTGCAAAAATGTAGATTGATTTTCTGAAAACTAGAAAGTATAAAATAATCATATGTTCTCAACCATATGAATTTATATATATATATATATATATATATATATATATATATATATATATACACACACACACACACACACACACACACACACACACACACACACACACACACACGCACACACACACACACACACACAAGCTTCATGATAGGTAATTATGTCAATGGCAAACCCATTTTTTGCCTAAATGGCTTTATCAATACTATAGTAACAAGCATGTTGCATTTTTTATTAAAAAACAAAAAAAAGTTCACCCATGGGACCAACACACACTCCAATAGAGACAAAAAGAATACACTATTCATCTTCAACAATAACTCTTATAAATAAGATACTGGTATAAAAATGTTTTTCAAACAACATATTATTATGCTGTAACATAATGTAAACCAATGTTCTTCATTTAAACCAGGAGCAAACAGTGCACCCAAACATACAATGTACCTTATTTCATTTTCATCTAGTATCCTGTGTTTTTTGTTTTAAGGGTCATTCCCCCTTACCCTGTTAATACTGAAAAAATTGATTGAGTAAGGTGTACATTTGGCAGAGATTCTCGGATGATTGTTGAATGGCATGGAAAGGGATTTCTATGGGCTGTTGCATTTTATTTTCTTTTTGAATAAGGACCTATTTTGGATATATTTCACTGTGTCTTTTGACTTAAAAGAAATCCGATTTTTGAATGTTTTAGTTAATAGAATGGATAATGGTAATTTAATTACTTAAGTGTTTTATAAGCCTTTTTACAAAAATTCTATACAGTTAGGTGATAGTAGTCATCCTAGTTTTCAGATTAACAACATTCCTAAATCAGAATTTCTGATAATCCAGAGAATTTGTAGTGACAAAGATGATTTATATACGGAAGTTGAATTTTTCAGCTAAAATGTGAATTATAAAGGCTATAAAAGAGGGTTAGGGGTGGATAAAGCAAAAAGATGTGATACAGTTGCCACTGTGATATTGATAAAGCCATTTAGTTGAATCCTGAGGTTAGCTGTAGAAACATTTGATATAATTAAACTAGTTTGGTGGAGTGAATTGCACTGGAAAAGTAGAGTAAATATTGCTATACTTCTACTATGAATAGACAAATTCTAACCCATTGAGGATAGTAATTCATGAACTGCACCCTCCCTCAAAAAAGTACGTGTATATTGCAGGGGGCAAGCTTCCCTTACCCCACAAACTTATATATACCCACTCCACGGTCACATCAACTCAAAGAAGAGGTGAGTTACTGACAGTGATTTACTATGAGGGAACTCCTATCCTTGGTGGGTTGGACGTTGGGAAAGTAATGCTCTAGATTTCAGTCTTTGTCCACCTGTAGACTATCCTCTTACAACAAGGTACTAATTGAGGATACTGAGTGCCTAAGGCACTAATTCAGGACACTGAGTGCTTGCTGTCACATTTTCTTGTGACAGTTGTCACCGGGTCTAGATCACATTGTCTTAAAAGTTCGAATGTCATATGGTCGACACCATATGATTGAACGTATAAAAGTTTGAATGCTTCAACGGAGATCACTGTACAGTTCGTAATGGGAAGATTTCCCTTTTCTGCACTGTAGTGCGATCTCAGAGTTGGTATATTTAAAGAGCAGTGGTATGGGGGTGCAGGGGGTTCTCCCCCTGCTTAAACTGTTCAGGTATGTTTTTTCTTTGGTTTATTTTTTTTATTACATTTTTGAACTTTTTAAACTTCAATTTTATATATATATATATATATATATATATATATATATATATATATATATATATATATATATATATATTATATATATGACGTTCCAACTTTTAAAAGTTTGTTTATGTAATATAGATGCTTGCCACCAACCCATTGAATGAGCTTTGATGTACTGTTAATGAATGTATTTTATGCTTTAATATATGATATTATTATGCTATTCTGATTGCATATGGTATAGCACAATAATGTGAACTTTTGGAAATTATATAACACAGAGCTAGAGTCAAGCAGGTTCCCAAAGACATGTAGCACTCCAAAGTATGGCTATGGCCATATTTGAACATCAGCAGGAGATTTCCATACCAGAGACCTAGATAAATGCACTGCAAGACAATGAGAAGCAGTCTCACGTTAGACCATAAGCCTGATATTTTATATATAAATGTGCATTAATACTGCTATACACAGGAAACATTGTTAATCATAGCATGGTGATATTATATGTAACCAGCTGAAAAAAATAAAGATGAATTACAGAATTACAAATAGCAAAGAAACCTTAGACCTCACGTGTACATCAGTAGAGAAGTAGTTGTTTTACTTCAGAACAGGATTCTATATGACGACACTCGCACAAATTGATTGCACTCTGGAAGCGGCTGTTGTTACACAGTCATGCCAATGATTTTTTTCTTCTCATTTAATTAGATGGTAAGATGTCCAAGTCATATGCTGAACATGTAAAACATGTCCCAATATGTTTACAGGGTTTGCTTTTATAAGAGTGGCCTTAATCATGGTTTTGGCATTTGAAATACATGAAAGAAAAGAGGATTGTCCATGACGTATTTATAATATGGCTCTCCAAGATGGAGTCAAATGACCTAGTAGGCTCTAGATAGAAGTTCAATAGCAAATGATGGAACCTCTGCACATTACCAAAATGTGCTTTCCCAAAAGAGCTAGCTGCGGTCAGGATTTCTACTTACATCAAGGAATAATGACTTTAAAGTCGATTATAGTTTTTTGGGGGAGTATGAGTGGGGTTTTTCCCCTACAGAATAAGTCTAAATCTAAAAACTGTGTTGATCCTGATACTTTTAATCAACACTTTTTTTAACTAAATGTTTTTTCATCACCATTCATTGGAGCCTTCTACAGTAAATTCACTAATCGGCATGTATACAGGGCTACAGTTGATGACCACAAAACATTTTAAATTTCAGAACTTCCTTAGTATTTTTATGCTTATTGTAGAAATGTTCACTGACATTAAAGCTTGGTAGCACTCCATAGGTTCATAGCTTCATAGGTTCATTGGTTGGTACTAGGCTATCAGCCCTAGGGCCTATACAAGCCTCGACATAACAATTCCCTGGCTGTTTCTTCCCACAGTATTTACTTCCCTGGACCCCTGTCTAGCAAGGCGACTGATGTGATCCCTGGGGCTGAATTTCCTATCTCCCATCCAATCATCAAGGTTCCTTTTGAAGATGGCCAAAGAGGCACTCTGCTTGACATATATGGGCAGTCTATTCCAGAGTCTGGGAAGTCTCTGGGTCAGGAACCTATCCCTCCAGCATGCTTTGCTCATTGTGATGACAAGGTTTAGATCCCTGGGGCGTGTGTCTCTGAGGGATTGGGATTTCTTTAAGTGTAGCATGTCCATCAGCTCTGGGTTTGACATGGCCTTTTATGTTAAGCAGAGATCGCCTCTGAGTAGACGATATGCAACAGAGAATAGGTGGAGTTTTTTTAGATGGTCAGCATAGGACATCTGCTTTAGGCCTGTGATTCTTTTAGTGAGGTATTTCTGCGGCCTTTCCAGTTGTTGCAGATGTCTTGAGAGGTACATACCAAATGGGCATTGTATTCTAGAATGGGTCTAATGAGGGATAAGTACAGTGGGACAATGACCTCCTTTTTTCTGGATGAATAACCCTTAGTGATG
>NC_056739.1:1402791389-1402941389 GCF_019279795.1 Protopterus annectens | reverse complement strand
GTATAGTACGCTCATGTTTTAAAGACTAATATAAATCCTAAATCCATACCATTTATAGATGGATCTAACCTAAAAGATATAAAACTTCATGCCTCCTTTAAACACAAAATCAAAACCTTTCAATCGCTTCTGTCAGACCTACAACTAAAAAGTGCTTTAACCCTATTGCAGCCAATACACTTGAACCCAAATTTAAAAATAGGAAATGAAATGATCAACCTAGATCAATATCCACAAATCAAAGATCTTACAGTCTGGGATCAATATAGACTTAAAAACAGGTCATTAAAAGATATCAAACATCATCTCAACCTTAATAACAAATGCACAATAATATTGAGACAATTGGTGGAAAAGATATCTATCTTCAGAGACATCCCAAAAGAAATAGAAAATGTAATAACAAACACACAGGCCTTAGTCAAGGTCTTAAAACTTCCAAAAAAATGCTGTCAGCTACATACAAGTTAAGCACCTCTATAAAATACCAGTCCACCTTTACATCTGCTCAATACTGGAAAGACAAAAATCCAGAAATAACTAATGCTCAGCTCTCACAAGCATGGTTTAATACAAACAAATACTCTCTCTACATGAAACTGACTTACACCCAGTTAATGGTCAACAATAATGCCTATTACACACCAGAATGACTGTTTTTACCGAATAACTTACCTTTCTGCCCCTTCTGTCCATCAAAAATAGCAGACTTATTACATATCCTCTGGTATTGCAAATTTGCACATAACCTCTGGGACTGCAAAACTTTGAATGTAATAAACATGTTTGGTCAGGAGAGGGCACTGTTCTATTAAACTCATGGATAGGAGATACACTAGTTCCCTGGAAGTAATATTAATGGTTTTAAATGTTTTAATTTTAATTTTAATTGATGTTTTAATTAATGATTGTTTTTAAACTGAATATGTTTACAACATTATATTTATTAAACACATTTAGTACATCTAACAATATTTAACTGAAATGGATTTTATACATATATACATATATTTATTTAAAGATTATTTAAAGAATATTTAATTAATTAATTAAAAGTGAATTTTTATTGGTGGAAAATGATGTATTTAAGTATAAATTGAAAGCTTTAGGGTATGCTGGTCATCTGATGAAGTCAATTTATGACGAAAACGCAAATTTATGTATGGTAAAGGCGTTTATGTTTTATCTGTGTGTTCGAAATAAAATTGGACAAGTCTGCTTCTAAAATTACTGGTTGGTGCCTTCTATCGTGGTTGCTGCTTTTTGGATGGTTTTTGGTGACTTTTGGCAGTATTATCCCTTTTTTTCGATCATTGTAAAATAACATATGATTAGTAAAACTTTATCTCTCAACTATTAGTGGCACTATTTGTACAGTTGTAAATAGTTGAGTTCAAAGGTTTAATTTCCTTCTTATATTATCGACTGGTCACCTTTTGTTTCCTAATATTATGTCTATATTACCTCAGTTTATTTAGATAAATGTCTTACTGTGTTGGCTAATGTCATTTACTATACAGTAGATAACCAGTTTTTTTTTCTTCTGTCATGACAGGATGATATAGGCGATTTATGTTAAATGTCTGTATAATGTTTTTCATTTTCTTTCATTGTATACTATTTTTTTTTTTTTGTCATTGGTGTTAACATTTAAATCTGAAAATGCAATAAAATATAAGTTGGAAAAAAAAATAAAGAAAACAAAGCAAATTGGAAATAAATGAAAAATTACTTAATAAAAGGAAAATACATAGTTAACACAAGAAATTTTATTGTAGCAACTTTACGTTTATAAGAGCGATATTTAAAATGGGTCCATATTTCTGGGGCTTTGTCTCTCAATTATTTTGGCTTTGTTCAGATATTTTGTGCTAAGAGGTTGAGAGGTATGGCTGTAGTACAGCAGAGATCGTGGAACTTACCCTTTCCCAACTGTAGTGTTGTAATCCCAGGGTCGGTATATATAATTAGCAAGGGGTCTGCAGAATCACAGATTTTTATTTTATTTAATTTTGAAGTTCCTTAACTTTGAAGATATGATCTCAATCATATGAATGTGTGTGCGTGCGTGCGTGTGTGTGTGTGTGTGTGTGTGTGTGTATGTGATATGTGTGCATTTATATATATATATATATATATATATATATATATATATATATATATATATATATATATATACACACACACACACACACACACACACACTCACACACAGATACGTATGCACATATATAGTTATAGTTACATCTACATCTATGTGTAGATATAGATTTTATAAATATGTATAGATTTTACATACACATGTTTACACATATATAAAAATATATCTACATGCATATGCTACATGGGATTGTGAATATGTATATGGAACAGGACTAGCTATGCATGCAACAATGAATAATGTGCTGATTATACTTTGCAGCTCTGTTGTGATGTATTAGGCAGTAATCCAACTACATTATAGTACTCGCCAGCGCAAATCTCTTGTAACTCAAGACAGCAGATCATCATGAAGTGCTCAGTGACAGGAGATGTATGGTACTGTAGCTGGTATGTCAGCACTGTGATACTTAGTAGTGCACAACAGTGTGAAATGGGCAGAGAGTGCTGCTATTTCCTGCAGAGCACAACATCTGGTACCATTGTTAATAATGGTAGGTTACATGGTAATAGTGCAGTTCAGCCCACCCTGGAAAAAGTCACCTTTAACACTGGGGTCCAGGCATATGGGCCACTTTTATCAGCAAAAATGCTGTGGAAAAGGCATGTATAAGAGATTAGAAAAAGAGGATGACAGCAAGCAAAAGGAAACACAAATAGAACATGTAGGAGACTGCAAGGTGGGGGTGAGAAGGTTGGATAATATGTTTAGTGGATAAAGACACTTTTTTCATATAATGGTGGAAGGAATGGGAAGGACTGAGGTAAAATAAGATACAAGGAAAGGGAGATCAAGTATGGATAAAAGGTGTACATGATTTTGACTAGAAAAGAGACAAACAGGAAGGAGTACAGCTAAACATTGGTGGTTTTGCACATATGCTATTGGTGTGACAAGGGATGAACACATACACACGGAGGGTGGACATTTGGTGATGGAGAGATTTGAACCATGAGCAAGCTTATGGGGCATGGGCCTGCAAGAAGGGAGTGAAAACAGTCAGGAGATATAGTCATTTGCTGGCTGTAGGGGGAAGCCAGTTAACTCAGAGGTCAACTTACACAGAACCATCATCTAGGAACAAAGTCCAAGTTATAAACCAGTTTGCTCTTCCTGTCCTAACTTACAGTTTTGGAGTGATTGACTGACCCCAAAAGGTGTTGGATAGGTTGGACAGGAAAACAAGAAGGATGCTTCATGCTCATGAAATGATTTATAAAAATCAGTGCATACCAAGATTATAAATTTCTCCTTCTTAAGGAGGTACGTGCCTCCTCAAAATTGATTACATGTATAGGTATGCAGTTGCCAGACTGCATACATATCTGCTGACCTCATAAGACCCAAATGTGGTGAAAGTTGTGAAACATGAGGAGAGTAAGTCTAAAATAACTTTCCTGCATAGATTAGCAGACACATATCAGCGGCAAGCAGGAATGGAAATCAAACCAGAAGTAGATAAAAATCAGGCAGCACCTGAATGTGCCAAAATACAAAAGAAAGAATATAAGATGAAAAATCTGATGAGAAGGCAAGAAATTTGGAAAATACATAAAAATATTTGCAGGTATAAAAAACTCTTGAAGCAACCTCAGGTTGATCAAGATCAAACGCAAGAATGATTGAGGAGAGGTGAATTTAAACCAGAAGACAAAAAGATTAATATTGATGGCCCAAGATAGTGGACTATGTACATGTTGGTTTACAAAGTACATTGAACATGTAGGAGAAACAAACAAATGTAGGTTTTGTAAAGCAGAATTGGAAACAGTTGCACATCTTGTTGCTGGTTGTGATATACTAATGACAGAAGGAATGTATACTGAAAGACAATAATATGGCATGGTTGTTCCATTGTGAATTGTGCAAACATGATACTGAAGTGGCTTGCAGCTAAGGGAGGACTGTTAAGACTAGGAGTGTACCTTAAACATCACCAGTAGAAGAAACAGAGGCAAAAGGTATGATGGGTAGTCCTTACAGGGTACATGGATGCAGGTCGTTTTGTGCAAGGAAACCACCTCAGCTGTGTTTTTCTTAGAAGTGTCACAGGAGAAGCTAACATTCCAGATATGGTCCTTTCAGTAGTTCTGTTACATACCAGGTAGGCAGACATATGTCCTATGTTGGTTGGATAGAAGGAGAGCAGACCAGCAGTTACTGAACTGACTGCAGTAGTTCTTGCTCTTGGATACCTGTGCTATGGGTGGGAGGAGCAGAACAGGACAATGGGTAGTGTCCCCAGCACATAACAGATACTACTGGTCAAGTTTTGCACATGGCACAAATGATTAAAGTGAAGTGATGTTACCACACAAGGTGGCCTTACATGGTCTGTACAACTCACTAAGATTCAAGAAATTTTTGTGTCCCTATCTATAGATGAAGCACCATACATTGCCCCAGAGGTACTGTGAATATTGGTATGGGGATAGCCTGTCTTCTCCCCATCATATTTTTAGGAGTGATAGACCAGGTTAGTACAGCCTAGAAGAGGTTTGCTTATGGTGTCCATATACATTCCTACTGTAGGGTAGATCATTCTGAACAATTTACATTTCTTTTCATAGTCACCTCAGGCCTGCAACAGTGTCCTGCCACCTCTGATTGTAAAGATGGGTACAATGCCATTTAATGTGTTAGCACATTTGCTCTGTATGCTAAATGCCTACCCTAGTAACATATGTAATTGGATTAATAATGGTGTTCTGCATTTACAAGCATCACAGATGGGGTAGTGATAAGGAAATGTCAGAGGCAGGACAAAGGCCTGATGTTGGCACCACAGGGTCACTGAACAATGGTGCTGAAATAGGGGGTCAGGAGTCACAATCTGGACAAACAATGACACTGCCTCTGTCATTGCTGAGTAGTGAGGCAACATCTATACAGGGTGCAAATACAGCCAGAAATATTGATAACATTGTGACTGTAGAGTGAGAGAGAAACCAACATCCCCAGAGAGAGAAACAGCTCATGTAGATGATATCTTCATAGATTCTTCCTCTGTGTCAGAACAGATAGATTCACTACTTCTGATGTTGACATATATATGTTAGGTCAATGACACAGGGGTGCAAAGCAACCTAACAGATCCTTTTTTACCTCTGCGAGGCAGGCAGCAATGTGGTGAATCAGCAAATATTTAGGAATGTCATCCAGGTGCAATCTGCTGACACATAGTCTGCACTGAATCTGTGAAGTATGTTGCATGGCATTTATGGAGATGCTAGCTCTAACAACTATGAACTCCATGTGGATAAGTTGTATAGAAACTGGGAAGTGATGAGTGTAGTGAGACTGATGACACAGACCACTTAAATTTACACCTCCCTGAATAGGATTGCCAGTGCCATTATAGGTGACTACACTGGGAGGGTTTTATGTTACCAGGATGGGGTCTGTACCTGTCTTAGATATGTACCAGGGTCTTTGTAGAGTGCACACACACCTATTTGCAGGTTCAGCCAGAACCCCAGACACCACTCATTGTGAGCATACATGAGAGTCTGCAACAAGGTCCACGTCAGTCAGCTGCCTCCCCATCTCTGTCACGGTAGGTCGTGAGACTTGGCACTTCTTTCATGCACATTGGACCTAGGTATAGGTCTTCAAGTGTAACCCCATCCCTATTACAGGAGGTCAGAAGCCTTGCCACCTTTGCCAGCACACTGAATCCAGTCTCAAATCAGGTAGTGGCACCCAGTCTCACTTGCAGGATTTCACAAGGCCTATAACCCATACAGGTCCCCACACCTAAGCAACTGTAACCCCCACTTTCACCGCCTGTGTCATATTCCCCAACACTGTGTGTGTTTTTCCCATCAAGTTTGTCTTGACAGTCTAGTATTATTGCATCCCCTGTCAAATGTGCAAATGATGATGACTGTGACCCACGTCACTCTGCACTGTGTGTTGTACTGAGGTGATGCACAGTATGAATAGACATGCACTGGTCATTGTGGTCTGATAATACAACTACATGCATCATGTTTAGTATGCAGTCCAGTTTCAACTTATGATTGCCATGCCCAGTAGTTGTTGGCCAGATGTTTTCCATTCCTGAAGAAGTTCTTAACTGAAGTAAAAGAATTAAAGTGGTTCCTAGACAAAATTATATTTTTATTTTTTCTTTTGTGAATATTTTTGAGAGTGACTTTGTCTTTACACTATCTGGACATTTTGGCTTTTGAAGTTTTTATTTATTGTCTTGCTTCGCTGTTCTTTCTCTTTGTGAGATGTATTCTTTTCTCCATTCTGCTTGTGTCCTGTGCTCATCACTGCCTAAGGTGAGCTGTTTTTGCATGCTGTGTCATCTTGTTCCACCTCAATGTCCTTTCCTGCTGCTCCTGTGGTATCTGGGACAGAGCCTGATGGATCTCTGACAGGGTGCTGATTAACTTGCTTTTCAAAGTCATGTTTTATAGCATAGCATGGACAACATATCGCTAGTGGGTTATGTCAGGGAGGATTGCAGTGGTCCACTAAATACATTGAGGCATCAGAGATATGCCTTCAGCACAACAGAGGCTCACTTGATGACATCCTTACCTTTAAGGGAGGATTACTGGCTACATGCACACATACACACATTTTTGTGCAGTGAGCTTATACTTACCAAGCAGATGATCCTGTGGGAAGTCATCTTGCCAGAAATAATAATGCGGTGAAATGTTCCAATGTAGGAATTATGGGACCTGTCAGGGTACTGAACATACATGGAGATGATCTGTACATGGAGATAACCTCCTCTGCATTGCTACCTGGCAGTGCGGGGATGGCAGTTCTTTTTGTTCACATATAGCAGTAACTAGGGGCCATATAGGGCTTTTCTTGCTACACATGTGCACTATGGCAAGCAGTATCTTAAGGAAGTGTGCAGAGTTTTTGAAGCAATACGGATGACACCTGTGTTGTCCTAGGGAACCAAATATGCCTTCCCACATGTAGAAACACAATAGAAGAAGCTTGTTGAATATTCCCAATGCAGATGACTGCAATATATTTAGCATGTCCATAGTCAGGTGCTGAAAGTCTGAATGGCTAAGATAGTAAGTGCTACACATACCTTAGTCTCAACAGCAATAGAAAGACTATGCACCCCCCCCCTAGATTCAGCATGTGAATGATTCATGTCCACCACATACCTTATTATAACATGATCAACACAAAAGAAGTCAGTCATGCTATAGTACTTTACCTGCTGTCTGAGCCTCCTCCATTATTACAGCCTCCCATAACATGTAACTAGGCCAGGCCAAGCTGAAACAGAGCAATTACATGCTCCTGAGCACAGACTGCTGCCACTGGTTGCATTTTGCTGATATACTTCTCTGAAATATCCCACATACTATGTTTTCTTGTATAGATGGACAGCAAGATATACAAACAGATTCATGCATGATGTGTGAACTGTGATACTCTTTTGCCTTTTTACATGTGCATATCATTGCTACATCATTTTTTCATGATTTCATTTCCATCTTTTTGTGCAGTCATTTCCATACACTGCATAAGGCAGAATGCAGGCTGTTGTGCTCCATATATTCATAGGTCCAAATGTAAGTACAAGGTCTGCAGCATTTTGGGACCATTTTAAACTTAGTCAGTTTGCCTTTCAAAGGTGAGAATCAAACCCTATACCATGTGTCTGTGAAGTAAACACCTTAACCATTATGCCAACCCTCAACATTACAAATTGTGTCTTTGAATAGCCCTCCAGTTTAAAATTCTCTGCAAGAGAAAATCAGTAAAAATGTCTGTGCAGATGACCCAGAGTATCTAGAGTCAGGTCCACGCTTTTAAATTTGGGGGAAGTTTATCCCAGTCCTGACCGCTTGTTTGCCAGCAACAATATGACATTTTTCATTGATCATCCTATCTGCCACTCAGGACTATCTTTATGCTTATTCATCTTATACCGGAGCCATTATATGCTGCTCTGTTTTCTGATATATTAACCATTTCAGAGTCATGGATAACAACTTATATCCCCTGTTGTAAGGTTACTCTTTCCAACTGTAAAATCTTTAAAAGCAGTACCTCCCACAGAGGTGCAGGTAGAGAAAGCAACCTTATAAAGACTGATCTCCACATTTCCTTGCACTAGAGATAAATCCACTCAGCTACACTAAGAGGGACCATAATAATTGATGTTTTGGCCATTCAAAACTGCTAAGAAACAATGTAGTTTGTAATCTGCATAATCATATTACTTTCCTTTTGAAAGACGACTGCATATTGCTTGTACCTAACACGAAATCAGAAATCCTCCTCCTTGGTGAGAGCAATTCTGATACATTGTCATCAGCAAAACTTCCAACTTAGAAAAGTAAACAGAACATTCATAAGGAAACTGTTGTCTAGGATCAAAGGCACAGGGGCTACAGATCTAACAGACTTCTCCCCCAAATTCCTAACAGAATTCTGGGGCATTTCTCCCCGGGCCTCCGCTGAAAACAGGCTCTGTGGAACCTAGTCGGACTTTCCCGGTCAACAAATGATAAATAAAATAAATAAATAAATATAAATGAATGGATCGGCTATAGCATTTTCTTCTGTCACTTCAGTGTCTGCATAGATTTTAAGTCATAGCTCTTCCCACAAGAATTGAAACCACCTCTACCAAGACCAGCATATTGGCTTTAACTGTGATCATGTCAGGTCAGATCAGCTTGGATCCTGTCCGATGCTTGAGAGATCATCATCCCATTTTTGTAGTTTTGTAGCATGGCAAAATTAGTAATTAGGGCAGCTTTCTCAAGCCAAGGCACGTTAGGAAAATTAACTTTTTAAACTATCACTGGGGTTGAATGGAACCCTCTAGAATGGCTCCCTACAATGGATGATGTCTTTACATTGTTCAGTCAAAGTTTATGAAAAATAGCCAGTTGAGCTGTCCCATTAATCATTCCAATTTAAGCGTGAAAGCATTCCTTAGATAACCCTGAGAATAGGCTGGTCTATTTCATAGTGATTTGAGCCAAAATTCCCTGTAGTGCAACTGCTTATACACAGCTCAGATATGCACATTTAAAGCTTAAAGAAAATGTGATAAGAACGTCTTCATAAGGAAGTAAATGAATGGCACCACTCTAAAAAAACATTGAGTCTGGTATTAAACTCCTCCTGAAACCAGCACAATGCTACTTTCTTACCCTCACATATAAAATCTGCTGAATGGTTGTAGATGAATATAAATCATAGTCCATCAGACTCGCACTAAAAGGTTAACCTCTGGAGATCTAACTTAATTTCATTTCTGATAGATTGTCATCAGCAAAACTTCCAACTTAGAAAAGTAAACAGAACATTCATAAGGAAACTGTTGTCTAGGATCAAAGGCACAGGGGCTACAGATCTAACAGGCTACTCCCCCAAATTCCTAACAAAGACTATAATGAACCTTGATCTCCTGGTTACTGTTCCTTTGAACCACAGCATCAGGGAGAAGGTAGCTTCCAATACCTGGAAGGCATCAGTTGCTAACCCTATGGCAGTTTATATTTTGAATTAGTGCTAGAGGCCAACCTGTCTCCTTAAATCCATTGTAGAACCATTTGAGAAGATAGCCCACAAACATCTGTAACACATCTTCTAGGCAAACCATATCATCACAGAGTATCACAGAAGGTTTAGAAAAGAGGGTTTAGTGGATTCAATACAACTCTTTTAAACTCATTTTGACTGTAGCAGACATAGTTTTAATAGTCTAATTAAGGTGGTTCATTTTTTAGGTCTTTTGAAAGCTTTTAACATACTTAACTGCTCCTTACTGTTAAGAAATATCCTCAGCTGCAGACTTCCATTTTATTCATTAGTTCACCAGTTATAGTAGCATGCTTGCTTACATTGGCTGTTTTGTAACATCTAGGCTTGTCCACTGAAATGTATCACATCATCTCCATTTTGCACTGTTCTTTGTCAGTGGACCATCAGAACATTTCTCCTTTTTTTCTATTTTTTTCAGCTATTTCCACAGCAGACTTTGTAAAATCTAAGAAGAAAAATTCCTTCTCAGTGTCCTACCAAAATAACAGAGAGGGTCCCATGTGTCTATACTGAGCTGTCACTCATTTATTGTATTTACTAACCAAGTGTATTACTGTGGCAGCCTTTGTCTCTTCAAACTCTTTTCTCTATAATGCACCGGTAGTTTGATAGCAACCATTCAGTTTAACATCCAGGATGACTGAAAGGATCACAGCTCTTACCGCATTCTTTCTCTTCCATACTGCAACATAATGTGCACTTTTTAAAAATGGTCTGTTGGTGCATGAAAATGTGCTGGAATTTATTTTTAATTTTGTGTATTTATCACAGTGAATGGTTATATATTTTATTAAATAGCCCTTTTTATGCCTGGCTAGCTTTTTTCCTTTTTTTCTTGCCTAAACTT
Organism: Protopterus annectens; assembly: GCF_019279795.1. NCBI lineage: Eukaryota > Metazoa > Chordata > Ceratodontiformes > Protopteridae > Protopterus > Protopterus annectens. Next base: position 1,402,930,830 of record NC_056739.1, on the reverse strand, counting down.
GTACTTTCTGTTTGCATTTAGTATAAACAAATACTGACTGATGATATATATTCAATTATATGTAGGAAAAGTAGAGCATATACAGCATTTAACAAATAAAACAACAGGTTCCTCCTACTGTGGAACATAGAAAAAATTAATATCAGCTAAATTTAAACATACTCAATTAAAAAAAAAAACTGTGGCCCTAGTGTAGAAGAATTTAAGGCTGTTTTTTGTTGTTGCTGTTTCATTTCTACTGTGCTATTGCTGCTAAAGTAAGATCCTTTAAAATGTCTGTTCTGATAGACCTGGGGTTGCGGAAAATTATTGTGAATGGATAATCACGGTCATTAGTTCCTTCAAGATCTGATTTTGCTGCCCCCCCCCCCCCCATTGCTGGATTTAAGATTACATGTTTGAACTGTGATGTAAGTTTTTTTGGCCAAACATGTAGCTCAACTGTCCATATTTTTCTGGGATGCCTCTAATCTTGTCTCAAACTTCTGCTCCCTCCCTAGTTTCTAAGTTAATGTTATCAGTATTTCAAAAGTGTCCTTTGTTTGGGACCTTTTCCCTAATTACTTTTTGCTTCATCCCTAATTCTAGCAGTAAACGTTGAGAACTACGGGCAGACATATTAGAGGAGGTTAACAACCACGAATATTAAACTTGCTATTATGACTGCAGGGTGTTGTGGTGGTTACTACTTTGAGTTACTTAGATTGAGGTTACTGATGTTCTTTAGCCAGGACAAGTATTATATATTTGTTAGGTATTTTTGATAAGACATCTGTGGTATGTGGTAGCAGAGGAAGTGTTCGATTGTGAAACAGTGAAACTACACTATATTTGAAAAAAAAACAGTATCTTTTCTAAATCATTTTCTAGCTTTCCTCTTTCTGGACTGTAGATTTTTCCTATATTCTGCTCCTTGCTAGTTTACAGTTTGTGGTATTACTCATGAAAGAGAGTATAAGTCCTAACTATTTGTAGTAGTAGATAATTTTGGTTTTGTTGCTGTTACATAAGGTGGATGAATTTTTAAAAGCAGTCTGTGTATGTGTGTGCATGTGCATGTGTAAACGTGCGCACGTGTGCCTGTGTGTGTGAGAGTGTGTTTGTGCGTGTGTGTCCATGCCTGTGTGTATGCGTGCATGCATATGTGCGTGTGTGTGTGTGTGTGTGTGTGTGTGTGTGCGTGTGCATGCCTGTGTGTATGCGTGCGTGCGTATGTGCGTGTGTGTGTGTGCGTGCATGCGTATGTGCGTGTGTGTGTGCATGCCTGTGTGTATGCGTGCGTGCATATGTGCGTGTGCGTGTGTGTGCATGCCTGTGTGTATGCGTGCATGCGTATGTGCGTGTGTGTGTGTACACACACACGTGTGTGTGTGTGTTTGTGTGCATGCCTGTGTGTATGCGTGCGTGCGTATGTGCGTGTGTGTGTGTGTGTGTGTGTGTGTGTGTGTGTGTGTGTGTGTGTGTGTGTGCATGCCTGTGTGTATGCATGCATGCATATGTGCGTGTGTGTGTGCGTGCGTGCTCTTAGCAGCAGCCTAACCTTTTGACCCATTGCTGCTCGGCTGCTACATGTCATACTGCTGCTGTTTTTATTATTTCGTCTCAAATTTGTCTTGAAATGTTTTAGTGTGCTATCTCTTACTCTGATACATGAGTTTAACAATGTTTGATAACCCTCACCTTTTTTGTTAAATTGTTCTAGAAGTTTCTGTCTATAGGTTGTAATACCCAAGTTTATCAACAAAAGTAAACAGACTGTAAGTTCTCAAAATGAAGCACACTAACAATTTATGTATTCCACAAAACGTTTATTATTCAATTTCATCCAAATTATTTAAGACTTCAGAATTAAAGTTAATGTTACAAACTGCACAAAAATAAAGCATCCCTGCAATATGATAAATAATTTAGAAAAAACACAATGTTTGTGTCTAGTATCTACATTTGTGGTGTTGGTTCATTTTGATTTACAGTGATGTTTACGTTTGTTATTACTGTTGTGCACCATTTCCCAGTGAAACGCTGTGTTTTTCCTATTTCTTGATACCTGAGATTGCCTAATCACAGAGTTCTTATCATTTGTTATGGTCCTAACATACTGTAGGGATTTCCTGCTGGCTGTTTATCCTTTTATTGTTCCCCTGTTGATGTCACCAATTACTTTCCTGTATGTCAACATTTTCCTTTTCCAATGATGAAGAAAGCAGAAACCAGAAACCAGCCTTATACTGTAATGGATAGACCATCCCAGAAGAGTAACACTGCCCCAAATTGAAACTTCCCTTTGACAGAGGTTCTTTGTATCCTGAGATGTATTGTCATGATGATGAATCCTCACTAATGAACCCTGTTCTCCTATATCCTCTTACGTGGCATCATCCTGAAATATGAAATTGATACAAACAGAGTATTACAGATGACTTGCTATAGAATGTACAGACCTTACATTTATAACAGAGACCTGGTTTGATAACCCCTTTAGACTGCACATATAGCTGCAGCCATGACACAATGTATTTGTGCTGTACACAATATAGTTTGATAACAGTAAGTAGGCAGCATTTAACTTGCAGCTCTAGATGGATTCTTGGAGAGCCACAAGTTACTAGCTGGCTACCAATGCCTTTAAGTATGTCTTAGCTGCTGGGACAGTCCTTAGGTTTTGTTTCATTTACTGTCCACCTGGACATTTCAAGTTATTTTACCAACTGGTGCAACAAGGATGTTACATATTAATTCTTGGCTGTTGTTCAAGGATTTCAGTTTGCCAGATTGTCTCACACTTGACTTATAAGAAAAGATATTCAGTGGGCTTGAATTTTGTAGCTTGATATGAACACCTCTGACCTAGTGGTAAAGCTTCTTTCTTGGTATGATTACCTCCTGATGTACTTAACTATGGAGCTTATCTAGTAAGATCATTTTGATTCTGACTTGGTAAAATAAACAATTTAAAGACAATTACATCTGCTATTTTTCTTCTAAATCCCTTCTTATCAAGTCTTAGTGTGTATGACACACATTACTTACAAACTGCTTAGACATCTGTTGGGGTGGTTTTAGATAATTTTGCCCTACTTCAGGTCCTGAACCACTTCAGGTTTGTCCTGTCTTTACTGAATTTGACTGAATTTTGGCATCTCATAAGAGAAGGGAAAATGTTGGATTGCTGATGGAAAACAACTCTTTAACTTGAAAACATGCATATATTTTACAAATGTTATATGTCAATGAGTCAGGGACCACTTATGAGATGCCATAATTCTTGCCATGAGTCTTTTATACCTCTTCTAACCAACCAGTTGAGATCTTCTGCTTTGCAGGCAGTCTGTACAGTTCAGTATGCCTTACTGGGCATGGTTTCCCTTAGAGTATGAGGCTACCTTTCAGTTTTATGAGGATAAAGTGTGACCTCATTACATAAGAAACTCAACAGTTGCATAGACAGGGAAAGGGAATAATTAGGCCAGGACTCTATTGACTTAAAACTGAAATTTTCCCATGCACATCTAAAGACATCATGTTTGATTTCATATTTTCATCCTAGGCCATAATCCTGCAAGGGTTATGCATCAGGCCTAGAAGACTATGAGTTAATCATCTTTTGTATTATGAGGGCCTCTCCTATCACTAGGCCCTTTCTAGTTGTGTTAAAGGAAGCTTTGTTAGTTCCAGCATTCTAGAAGCCATCCTTGTATCCACAAGGCTTGGGTAACTGTCACATTGTCTCTAAAGTATTTTTTTTTTTTTGATGAGGTGATTGAGAAATCTATAAGCATTAAACTTGCACTATTTTTAACATTTTATAACCTTTTTGATCAGTTACAGTTTGCTTGCAAGGGACTTAAAGCATAGACTCTGCTCTGTTAAGAGTTTTTAATTATCTCCCAGTTGTCAGAAGAGTGTTACTCAGTCTAGCTCCTCTTATGTCTCTGTCTGGCGTATGACACAGAGAACCATGACACTCTTCTGGACCTGTTGCAGAATTAATTCAAATTATTTTCCACAGTTCTTGAGTGGTATACCTCCTACTTCTTAGGAGGCATGCTTCATATTGTGTATGGAATTAATTTCTCTGGTATTTATCCTTTGTATTGCACGATTACGCAAGGTTTGGTGTAGGGATTGTTCTTGTGTGCTGTAGATACATATGTATCCACTAGGTGACATTGCTCAAGGGAGAAATTTAAGTTGCCATTGTTACACTGATACTGCTCAGCTAGATTTTCTTTTTCACCCTGAAACAAATGACCTGTTTTGATTTTTTTTTTTTTTTGCATGGCTGTTTGGACACCATACTAAGATTAAATCATAAAATTCATCTAAAGCTCAGCTCTCTAAAGACCACGTTATATTAAGGCATGGTGCCATGAGATTCTTTTATTCTCCATTCCTTAGCTCTGGTGTACAGTATGCTAGAAGTAAGATCTAGTGCCCTGGATGTGGTGTCTGTTGGTGATCCTCAATAACCACTCGACGCAGAAGGACTTGATACGGATGGTTGTAGAAAAACAATTACCAGCTAAGGAATATTGCTGACATAGAGCACCTTTGCCACCAGACGGCTTTCTACTATAATTTATATTGTAATTTCTGTCTTCATAGACTGCTGAAATGACATTTATCCTTTGTGCCTGATACTATCTTCGTATGACTTCAGCTTGTACAAAACTCAGCACTCAATTTGGTTATCTGCACTAGCTGCCAGTTTTATCTCTTCAGGAAGTGAGTTCCATATTTCTCAAAATTCTGCTGGTCCCCTACTAGCCGAACTAGACTCTGCTCAGCTGATGAGTACTGCTAGCATTTATCAAGAGATACCTGAAAAAAATTTAAAACTTTGTGAATCAAGTTCCACCTGTACAGAATTTATTATCCAATCATGTTAGGTTGGGTTTCACCAATGGTTATTTCAGGAGATCCCTAAAGATACATTTGTTTATTTAGATTTATGGTTAGATTGGACTTTTATGTACTGCTGTGTAAAGCTTTGGTCAATCATGTTGATTTGCTGTTAAGTTATAATCTTATTATACAATTCTTCCTCTAAAACGTGCATGCTGATTGTCCAGCCCAACCAGCGTGCCCGTTGTAAATCCCTCAATATACTAACGGAAAAAGGTCCGGTCGCCCGGACTTTTTCCGTTAGTATAAAACACTTCTCGCTATGTTAAAAGAGTTTAACATAGCGACACAGGTTTAAAAAAAGCAACGCAGATCTCCGTTGCTTTTTTTAAAGCTGTCTCGCATGTTAAACTCCTTTAACATAGCGACAATGTAAAAGCAACGGAGATCTTGCGATCTCCGTTGCTTTAAACCTGTCTCGCTATATTAAATGGGTTTAACATGGCGAGACAGCTTTAAAATAAGTAACGGAGATCTCTGTTGCTTATTTTAAAGCTGTCTCGCCATGTTAAACCCATTTAACATAGCGAACAGTAAAAGCAACGGAGATCTTGCGTTCTCCGTTGCTTTTGCCCACAGCTCTGATGTACTGCGTAGGCATCCGCAGTACATCAGAACTGCCGCGAATACCAGACAGCTGTGGAAGGGCAGCAAAGAGGCATTATACAATGCCATTATTTAAGAAAAGTAATTATTTCTTTTCTTAAATAATGGCATTAATATAATAACTCACTTCTGGGTGTGGGTAATGCGGGATTTAACCACGGTTGTCTTTGTTTGGTCCCTTGGGCTTCGCCCTCGGGACCAAACCATGCCAACCGTGGTTAAATCCCGCATTACCCACACCCAGGCGTGGGTTATTGCTATAATTATATGTTTTAATAAATGTATTAATTTTTACTTTAATTACAAGCACTGGCTTAAGCAGGTAACTTAAGAATGGTTCATTGACTAACTGAGTCAGCTACAGATGAGAGAAATTTTTAAATAATAGTTTGTAGGTTAACAATAGTGAAGCTAATGTTCTGTAAGCAAAAATTCAAGCAAAATAAACATAAACATAGCAGATAGTAGTAGTTCAGGAAAGACAGGTAATTATGTTAACATTTTAAAATGTGTACTTTAGTTCTGTGTTGCATAACCATGCCTTTGAATGACGAAAAAAACATTCTAAGCACTTCAAAAAGGCATTATTATGGTGAGAAGTACAATATTACCGATAGCTGGTGTGCCTGTGTGCCAAGTATGATGGATTGGTTTAACTAACGAATCAGGGAGAGAAGCTATAAAACAGATGTTATCCGTCTATATTGAGTATGCTGATTGTTTAGCATTAGAGACGATTTAGAAATTTTTTGTTGTTTTATTCCATCTTGTTGTTTATTTTATGTAGTTATTTTTTATTTTTACTTTATTTATTTATTATTATTGGAGAGGAAATCCCAGTTGGCTGATGTGATGAGAATGGGCAACTTGTTACATGCAGGATAGAGAGAGTCATGTTTTTCACGTCTTAGAATTGACTATGTAGTATGACAAAGTAGTGATAAAAGAATTGCAGTATTGGGTAGGTTGTAAGGTAAGCCACAGCAAGAGTGGAAGGTGGTGTTGCTTTGTCCAGAACTTTTAACACATTTGGCTGTAAACCAAAAGGTTGGCGGTTCAAGCCCACCCAGGGACAAAACTTCCTGGCTGACAAATTCAGCTCAAAATTCACCTCCATTCCCCCTTGGCTCCCTCCATGAAATACCTGCTAGCACAACTCCTCAACTATTAACAGGGTGCAGGTCCTAGCAAAGCTTGCTAAGGCCAAAAACACAGCTTCAGTGGACCATGACATGCCTCCTAAATAGCTGGAAACATAACCTATCAGGACTACTTGAGTCACTTTTCAGCTCTAGCCCCAAAACAGGCTTTTAACCATGAAAATAAAGGACTGCACAAGGATGGACTGACCCAGAAACTACAGACCGATTAGTCTGAATAATATGAATGAATTATCATGGAAATGATCAACAAAGATATATACAACCTTCAGACACTGGACCTAACCTAATAGGGCTTTATCAAGGAAATATTATGCCTACTGAACCTGGTAGATTTCTTTGAGGAGGTTAGCAAGGCAATTGATGAGGGAAAATGATGTATGCTATTTACCTGGACCTGCCTAAGACATTCACTACAGTACCCTACTTTGGTATAGTTGACAAAAATCAATGAACTGGACATAAACCCCTACATAACTCACTGTATTGCATGCTAGATCAGACAGGACCCAGGAAGTGATAGTGATATCACCTCCACTAAGAGACTGGTCATCAGCAGGGTACCTTAGGGCTCCATGCTGGGGCCGCTCCTATTTAGTATCTACTTCTAGGAGGTAAAGGCTAATGCCAGGAGCCTTTGGCTGACCAAGTTTGTAGATGACTGCAAAATTGTTATAGAGTCCTCCATGACACAAACATCTTACAAGATGGTCTAACACAGACAAACGACTGATGCCAAAGTCACGGATTAAAACTCAATGCCAAGAAATTCATTACAGTGCCTTTTTGGAAAATGGACTCCAAGGCTCATCACTCCATTGATAAGACATGCCCTAACAGTTTATCCTGTAGTCAGGAATATGGGAATATATGTAGACAATACTATGGCCTTTGACCAACACGTGGTCAGGGTAGTAAGAAATTTTATGTCAACCAGCTTATAAGTAAGGGCATGGTATCCAGGTCCCATATCAGACCCATCATTGAGTATAATGCCCCCTTCAGCGTGTACTTGACCAGACATATGCAACAGTTGGGATGCCCACAAAGGTTCCTTACCAGGAGAATTCAGGGTATAAACATATTGTCCTATATGGATCAGCTTAAAGCCCTATCTCTATGCTTCCTCTTCTACAGGTTGCAGAGAGGCGATCTATGTTTAACATATAAAGCATCCTCAGATCTAGCTCTGGAGGAGCTTTTGCTAATCCACAAAAAGAGCAGCACCAGAACCACTAAATCCAAGTATTTAAATTTTGTTTGTGACATAAATAAAACATGTTGCCAATTCAGATATGTGACTCAGAGGATTCCCATGATCTGGAGCAGGCTCCTCATCCATGTGAAGCAGAGTCCATCCCAAACTCTAATTAAGCATAACCTTGACCAATGGATGGGAATTTAAAAAATCACCCCGGGTCAGGCCTCCATGACTGATAGCAGAGGCAGACAGTAAATGCCCAAACTAATATAACCAACTACATAACCTCTAGAAACTTCCTAAGTAACAAACCTCCTGTGATGCCCCACCACTGGCCCAGTAATCAAGGAGCCTCAATCCTCACCAACAGCGTCAGTGGGGGATGTACATTGGGAGGATGACAAGTTACACACACAGTATTTCCAAATGCATCTCTTTGCATCAAGTGCAATTTCCCTTAAGAGCACACAAAGACCACAGTCAGTCCGTGGCTGGTTTCTCCCTGTTTTTCCAGATCCCCAGTAAGACTCCCCACTGGCACAGCTATAGAGTTGAGATCTCAGCTAAGTGACTAAGCCAAGATCTCCAGCAACCTCTCTGTCCAACCAGTGCTTTGTTTCCCTGCCCATGTAGCTGACATGCACACTCTTTGAAGTTTGATTTACACACACACACACACACACACACACACACACACACACACACACACACACACCTGGGAAATGCTGGTGCAGTTTTACTAACTATGTCCCCTTCTGCCCAGACTATAAGGTAGTTTCTCCTGCCACCAGTCACTTCTTATCAGCTACTTTAAGGCCCTTAACAAAGGGTGTCTAGTCTGTGTAATGTTACTGTTAATACAAATGGTAGTTTGACCAAGAGCAAGGCTGTTAGGAGTGGCCCGTACAGTGTCACTAAACAAATATGCAAGTACTCTCAGAACTTAAATTTATCTCACAAATATCAGCCACAATGAAAAGTTTAAATATATTTAATGACAAATAATAAAAGAACAATAAAATGCTCAGTGTATAATCACAGCACCATCAGAGTTCAAAATTACAGGAAATATTTAAAACAACATCGCAGGATGGTCTCAAATAAATAATGAAAAACATCTAAGCTAAGCTTTGCTATATTCCTGACTGTATCTAAGAGAATTACTGCACCCTAATAACTTACTTCAAAGCAAGCAAGGCAGACATGTGGTGAATAGATCTTGTCAGGTCAAAGACAAATACAGAATACTCAGTCTCTCTCAGAGAGTTCTTAAATTAATATCTCAAAAATTACTGCTGGAATAGCTTGCAGAATTACATAATTTCTTATCATCTGACTCTATCCCAGGTGAAAAACAACCACTGATGCAGCTGGTAGCATTTAGCATCTACCTGTGAAAATACTTACATTTCAAAACATCTAAAACTCATAACATTTAAATTCAAAACATCAAGACCACAACATCTAAAACCCAAAATATCTAAAACTCACAACACTGAATTTCATAACATCAAAAATGTATAATATGGAATAGTAAATCATGAAATGTGTAAATATCATAGTTTAATCTGTTATTCATGTGGTATCAGTATGAGATGTATTTTTATTTATATAGTTTTTATTTATATGGTGTAGAAATTTATACTATTTATATAGTGTTTATTTTGCCACCCTCTATGTGATTTTTAGGCCATACCGGTAAGTGATATAGACATTATGTGTACATTCTTTATAGTGATTGCGATACAGTGGGGTTAAAAATTAACTTTTTCCCACTGTAGTGCAATCTCGGAGTTGGTACATTTAATTTACAGGGGGTGTGGGGGGCAGAGCCATACACATGGGGGGGGGGTGCGGGGGGGGTTGCCCCCTTGCAGAAACATAGTAAGAAGTGTGTTTGTTAGTTTGGTGGTGTTATAGGTGGAGGGGATGTTATTTTCATGTGATTTGTAGTGCTCAATGTTGTGATGCAAAGTTTCGATGTTATGAGATTCAATGTTATGGTTTTTAGATTTTCTGGGTTTTAGATGCTGTGGTACTGATGTTTTGAATTTAAATGTTATGAGTTTTAGATGTTTTGAAGTGTAACCATGAAAATATATAGACAGCACTTTTCTTAGATCTAAGGCAGATCCTGGAAGTCATAAAACAATAAAAACACTTCAAAGGCAATACAGTGACCCTCTAGTTGTAGACATTGTGTCTGTTACTGTACTGAAACTGAAAGATAACATCCTTTTATTACTTGGCCATAAAGTAATTTAATTTAAGCTATTTTTCTGATGTTAACCTCTGGTGTTCAAGTTTCCAGTGTTAAAACTTATACATCCAAACAGTTACAATAGTGCAGGTACATTTCTGTTCTAATCCAGTAGGGTACACTGTGGTTACATTTTTAAGCTCAGTACTTTACAAAATATCTCATCAGTACACGTCTGTACAAACCATCTTATAGGACATACAGTTCTAATAAATTTGTAACACAAGCATATGAATCATGTTGATATTCACAAATCTCATATAGTTATTTACAAAATTTCAGATATCTGGGCTGGCAGTATCTCCTTTCATGACATTTCTCCCCCTCCCTCAAAGACTCAAGCTAGTTTTTTAAGTGACCATTGCGAAACATTGCTTAAGGGGGATGGGCCTATCTGGGAATACATTACCCCATTCCCTGTCTTGAGATCCCATCTGCGTCAGCATTGCTAACCCCACTGCGGTGCGGTGCTGCACTGTCATATCATATGCTTGCAATCCCGGGGGGGGGGCGAGGGGCTGCTGAACTCTTGTATTACCCCTAGTTCCAACATTTCTTGTGTCTCCTCCCTCAGAGTCTGTTTGACCCTCTCTGACACTCTATGTGGGGCATGATTAATAGACCTTTGTGGTCCTGTATCCACATGCTGTTGCACCAGGTGGGTACACCCTGATTTCCCAGAGTACATGTCCCCAAACACCTGTAACAGTGCTCGGATTTCCCAAACCTGGCTAAGGAATAGCTGCTGGGACATAAATACCCCTTCCAATTAGGTGTCAGTCCTAGCCTTACTGAGGAGATCAGTCGCCAGATCCCTCTCAGACTCCTCCTACCATCCAGTGCAAATACTCAGCACAAGGGCCTTTCTAACATAATAAGGTTTCACCATGTTAATATGGTACAATTTATGCCCCTGCCTCCAGCCTAGCAGTTCTACCATGTAGTTAATATCAATGACATTCATTACCACTTTGAAGGGTCCATCCCAAGCTCCTTGCAGCTTGTTGTGTCTGACAGGAATGAGAACCATAACATGCTGCCCTACAGCATAATCTCTAGCTTGAGCATTCCTATCATACCAGACCTTGTTCTGCTGCTGGGCTTCTGCCAAGTTCTCCTGGGCCAAGCCCAATGAGTTCCCTGATCCTTGTCCTGAGGATTAGGACAAATGCCACAACAGATTCCTTGTAGGATTCACACTCATCCTCCCACTCATCACAAATCAAATCTAGAGTTCCCCTCACCCTATGCTCATACAGTAACTCAAAGGGTGAAAAACCTATGGATTCCTGCGGCACCTCTCTGTAAGCAAATAACAGATGGGGCAAATGTTTGTCCCACTCCCTCTTAAACTGGTCTGCAAATGCCCATAGCATGTTCTTCATAGGTTCATAGATGTGTACTAGGCTAATGGCCCAGCAGCCTTTACAATCCTAGCCCATACAATTACCATGGGATCGTGCCACCCAACCTTAGTTCCCAGTGTCTCTGTCTGGAGTGATCTCAGGGTGAATTTTCTATTTCCCATCCACTCATCAAGATTTCTCTTGAAGAGGGCAGTGAGGTGCTCTGTTTGACATGTATGGGAAGGCTATTCCATAGCATGGGCAATCTCTAGGTTATGAACCTGTCCCTCCAGCATGTTCTGTAGATTATGGTAATGAGGTCGAGGTCTCTGGAGCATGTGGTGTGGAAGGATTGGGATTTCTTTAGATGTAGCATTTCTACCAGATCTGGGTCAGACATGGCTTTGTAAGTCAAGCAGAGAGCGCCACTAAGTAGGCGATATGAGACAGAGAATAGTTGGAGTTTTTTGAGTCTGTCCATATAGGACAAGTGTTTAAGGCCTAGGATCCTCTTTGTGAGGTATTTTTGTGGCCTCTCCAATTGTTGCAGGTGTCTAGTAAGGTACATGCCAAATGGGGCATTGTACTCGATCATTGGCCTAATGAGGGAAGAGTAGAAGGAGACAATGACCTCTTTCTTCATGAATGCAAAACCCTTAGTAATGAGATGTGCCACATAGAAGGAATTTCTGACCACAGTGGCAATGTGGTGGTCAAAAGAGAGTTTGCTGTCAACCTGTGTTCACAGATGTCTTATAACACCTTCTGTGCTCAGGAGACTACCATCAACGTGGTAATTCATGGGAACTGGGTTTTTCCCAAAGGGGATGATGACATTTATATTATTTTTTGGCATTGAGCTTAAGGCCATGGTTCTGACACCAGTCGTTCGTCTCAGTGAGGCTTTTCTGTAGGATGTCAACATCATTTGGGGAGTTAATAATGGCTCCCAACTTGCACTTGTCTACGAACTTTGTCAGCCAGAGTCCCTTTGTGTTGGCCTGGACTTCTGAGAATTATATACCAAACAGGAGAGGACCAAGGACCGATCCATGTGGGACTCCACTCATGACTGGTCGGCAGTCTGACTTGGAATCAGCTACTTTCACACAGTGGGTTCTATCTATGAGCCAGTTTGCAACCCACTTAGTGATATAGGGGTTGATGCCTAGCTTAGTGAGCTTTTCTATGATTCCTGAGTGGGGAATGGTATCAAAGGCCTTGGCCAGATCAAGGTAGGCTGTATGAACCACCTTGCCTTCGTCCACAGCTCTGGTGACTGACTCAAAGAAGCTGACCAAGTTGAGCAGGCATGATCTACCCTTCACAAAACAAAACTGTGTGGGATCCAGTGTTTGGAGATTCCCCTATATCCTTGTTCATTAGGTCCATGGTGATGCGTTACATATCTTTGCATATCAGACTTGTCAGGCTAATGGGGCGATAGTTCCCAGGGTCTGTAGTCGCTCCTCCTTTAGTGTCAAGTTTAACCTCTCTACCAGACCATTAGTCTGGGGATGGTAGGGGGTGGTCTTTAGGTGCTTCACCCCACAGTGCTTCCACAGACAAGCCAGCAGGTCTGACATGAAATTGGCAACTCTGTCAGTCAGTATTTCTTTTGGGAAACTTACCCTGCTGAAAATCTCTAACAAAGCATTTGCCACCTTTTCTGCCTCAATGGAGGATAGAGCAACCACCTCATGGTATCTGGTAGCATAATCTAATAGCACTAGGCTATACTTCTTCCCTGTGGAACTTGGAGTACTCAGAGGCTCTACAATATCCATAGCTACCCTCTGAAATGGCTCCTCAGTCACAAGCAAAGGCATCAAAGGAACCTTGACCTTGTCTCCTGCCTTGCCTACATTTTGGTACTGCTCACAGGTCCTGCAGTACCATGTTACATCTCTGGAAATTCTAGGCCAATAAAAGTTTCTGTATAATATGTCTCTTGGTACACCTTATGCCCGTATGACCTGCAAAGGGAATATCATGGGCTGTGGCTTATAATACCAGATGGTAGGCTGTGGCGTCCAGTCTCTGTACAATAACCTTTTGATTCAGTATACAGATTCCCCCTTCCACTGAGAATCAGGTGCCTCTCTGCCTTCCTCCCTCAAGCCTTGTAATGTAGAGTCTGAAAGCTGAGCCTGTCTCAACTTGCTCTTTGTAACCCTTCCCAGCTCCCCTTCCACTGGAAGTCTGGTAATCTCTGACAGCAGTACCTCACTGTCAGCCTGGGTACTACTATTCACCTCTGCCCTTGCAGTCACTCTGTCCAAGGGAATATCAGTATCCACAAGCAGCTGTGGCACTCCTTCAGTCTCACTGCTACAGAGTAGCTCGCTCTCTGAAGTAACCTCCACACCAGTCCTGACTTCAAGTCTGTGGTCTGTCTGGGTCCCCCCCCCAAGCTACCAGACCCACATGCTTGTCTCCAAGCCTGACTGCATATAACTGCATGCTCACAAGATACTGCATTATCTTAATAATTCTCTATCAGGGCATCTGCAGGGATATCCTCAAACACACCTACTTGCTTGCACTCTTTTCCACCATCCCAGTCAAGGTGAATCCTAGCCAAAGGTATTTGGAATGGGGTCCCTCCTAAAGCTCTGACTAGAGTATACTGCTCAGGCAAGTAGTGCTCCTCTTTAACCATCACAGGCTTCACAATGGTTAAGTCTGAGGCTGTGCCTGTCTTAACAGTGAGCTGTTTCTCATCTACTAAGATTGGATATAACCTCTTGTTTGGTACACTTGTTGTCTCCAGACAGCTTACTGCTGGCATTTTGTCATTCCCACTTACTGGCTCTCCCACCTTTTGTTCCCCAACTTGCCTCTGTGGACATCTATATGCTATATGGCCCCACTGGTTGCATTTAAAACATTTAACCCCTAGTCCTCGCCATGTACCTGAACTAGTGGCTTCCCCTGATACTGATGGACTCTGTTGGGGCAGTTTTAGGCTACCCGCCATGGGTTCCCTTAGACCCATGAGCAGCACTGGATATCCCTTTCCGGTGCAGTGATGCCCTGCTTGCTAGGTATAGGTCTCCCTTTTTTCCCAACTCATCTGCTGTATTTCATTGCCTATCTGCTAACCAGGTTCTTATGTCCTCAGGCAAAGTACTGAGGACTTGTTCCCTCACCAAAAGGTCTACCAGCCCTTCAAACGTGGTGACCTGGCACCCACTCTCCCACATATGAAAATAAGTATTTATTTCAGTAATATATTCACACACACTTTCATCTGCCTTAAGTGCATGCTCATGAAACTTTTTTTCTTTAAGCTTCAGGTATTAACTTAAAGCACTCTAATAAACAATTTTTAACAACATTATAATTTAAGCAATCAGTATCAAACAATTTAGAAATAGCAGTTGTAGCTTTACCATGGAGTAAGGGGTCAAATACTGTATCCAGAGCTCTTGGTCAACATTATACTGTTTACATACCCTTTCAAACATATAAATGAAACTATCATAATTATCACCCTCTGTAAATTGTGGAAGAAATTTACTGACCTTTGTTGCTTCTGGGGTTCAGTTATTCCCTTCTCCATTACCTCCATGACCCTGGCGAAGAGTCAGCATCTCCTTTTCATGTTGCCTCTGTCTCTCATGTTCCTCAGCTTCCAGACATCTCAATTTCTCATTTTCTTAGGCCTCCAGATGTCTCAGTCTTTCTGCTGATTCCAAATGCTCGGCCTCCAGTTAATGTCTCTTTAACTCCAGATGGATTTTTAAGTCCTCTGTGGAAAAGTTGAACTGTCCATTTTCTGAGAGTTGTACATTCCCAAGGCCAGTCTGATTGTCCTCCTGGTTGCTGGTCTGTCATGCAGCTGTGACCAAGGCTCCAATCATTTCTGCTTTAGTCAAGTTGGCATGCACCAGTCCCTTAGCCTGGCACATCTCAGCCAACTGGCTCCTTGACAGCTTTCCATACTCCTCTGCTGACATCCTTGCCTGCGCTCCCTGACTAACTAAGATAACAAAAAAAGAAAAATAATACGATTGTGATATGAAACTCTGAATGTTCACTGTGTGGTTGATTGAGAGTACAAACACCTTCCTTAGTGACCACTGTTTACAAACTACAGAAATTTAATATCCGCACCACTGAATCCCAATATGTGGATATTCCACCACTGCCATCCAATATATGTGATGCCCCACCACTGGCCCAGTAATCAAGGAGCCTCAATCCTCACCACTAGCACCAGTGGGGGACATACATTGGGAGGATGACAAGTTGCACACACAGTATTTACAGATGCAGCTCTCTACATCAAGTGCAGTTTCCCTTAAGAGCACACAAAGACCACAGTCAGTCTGGGGATGGTTTCTCCCTCTTTCTCCAGATCCCCAATAAGACTCCCCACTGGCACAGCTACAAAGTTGAGATCTCAGCTGAGTGACCAAGCCAAGACCTCCAGCACCCTGTCTGTCTAACCAGTGCTTTATGTCCCTGCCCAAGTAGCTGATGCACACACACACTTTGAGGTTTGATTTATACACACACCTGGGAAAGACTGGCACAGGTTTAGTAGCTATGCCCCCTTCTGCACAGACTATAAGGTAGTTTCCCCTGCCACCAGTCACTCCTTATCAGCTACTTTAAGGCCCTTAACAAAGGATGTCCAATCTTACTGTGTAAAGTTACTGTTAATATAAATGGTATTTGGCCAAGAGCAAGGCTATTAGGAGTAACCCATTCAGTGTCATCAAATAAATATGCAGGTACTCTCAGAACTTAAATATTCCTCACAAATATTAGCCACAATGAAAGGTTTAAATATATTTAATAATAAATATTAAAAGAACAAGAAAATACTCAGTATATAATCACAGTAACATCAGAGTTCAAAATCACAGGAAATATTTTAAACAACATTGCAGGACAGTCTCAAATAAATAATAAAAAAACATCTAAGCTAAGCTTTGCTATATTCCTGGCTGTATCTAAGATAATTACTGTACCCTAACAACTTACTTCAGAGCAAGCAAGGCAGATGTGTGGTGAATGGATCTTCTCAGGTCAAAGAAAAATACAAAATAGTCTCTGTCAGAGAGTTCTTAAATTAGTATCTCAAATATTACTGCTGGGAAAACTTGCAGAATGACATCATGTTGTATCTATCCCAGGTGAAAAACAACCATTAATGTAGCTGGTAGCATTTAATCTACCTGTGAAAATACATAGACAGGGCTTTTCCTAGATCTAAAGCAGATCCTGGAAGTCTTAAAACAATAAAAACACTTCCAAAGCAATACAGTGAACCTCTAGTTCCAGACAGTATGTATGTTACTGCACTGAAACTGAAAGATAGCATCCTTTTATTACATGGCCATAAAGTAATTTAATTTCAGCTATTTTTCTGAAGTTAACCTCTGGTGTTCCAGTTTCCATTGTTAAAATATATACATCTAAACAGTTACAATAGCACAGGTACATTTCTGTTCTAATCCAGTAGGGTACACTGTTGTTACATTTTTAAGCTGAGTACTATGCAAAATATCTCTTCAGCACACAGGTCTGTGATAATCATCTTATATGACATACAGTTCTAATACATTTGTAACACAAGCATATGAATCATGTTAACATTCACAAATGTCATATAGTTATTTGCAACATTCCAGATAGCTGGGCTGGCAGTATCTCCTTTCATGACACCACCTCCTAATAATGACCAGTGATACTTAGGGACACAAATGGGTTGGATTGAATGACTAGGCTTATAAAGTCCCTGGTGTTCGTTAGTCTAGTATATAACTGTTAACCTACAAGCCTATGACACATGTACCAGCGTGCTATATCTGTGAAATGTTATAAAAAGAAATAGCTTCAACTGAGGGAAGCTTTAACAATGGAGCATATCTGTCAGCTGTACAGAATTTTGCAGAATGTTTCTTATTTTCCTCTCATATTTTTGCTCTATCCCTTGTAAATATTTTGTATTTTGATAAATTACTAAGGATTCCAGTCAGTTGATAATGCCATGCATTTGAGTTTTGCATTTCTTATCAGAATCACATTTATTGGCCAAGTAAGCACGCATATAAGGAATCTGACTCTGGTTTCAGTGACTTTCCAAGTATGAATTACATAAATGACATGCATATAACTATTAAGAACAAGACAAAGAAGTAAATATACATATACTGTACATATACATACAAGGTGCAAAGTGCAACTGTGTGCAAGAAATACTGAAATAAACTCTGAAAGAAACAAGTATTACCAATATTTAAAGAATACTGCAGAATCCTTGGAGGCTTGGGAAAAAGAATACCCCAACCTAAATAGCGGATTTAGCCGTTCATGAACTTGATGGCCTGTGGAGAAAAACTGTTTTTATATCTGCTTGTTTTGGTGCGTATTAATCTATAATGCCTGGTTGGCTGGGGTGCCTCCTGTGCGGAGTCTGGTTGTCCTCCCTGTGGTCGCGTGGGCTTCCTCCGGGTGCTCCGGTTTCCTCCCACATTCCAAAGACATGCTGTAGGTGGATTGGACACTCGAAATTGGCCCTAGGCATGAGTGTGTGTGCATGTGTGTGCCTTCTGTAGAAGGTTGGATGCCAGGCTGGCAACTTGACACTGTAAAACTCCACTGCCAATCATGAGCGGACAGGTGATCTGCTGTGATGACCCCTAACCGGGAAAAGCCAAAAAAAGAAGAAGAAGAATCTATAATGTCTGGCTGGTGGTAATAGTTTGAAAAGATGCTGGCCTGGATGTGAAGGGTCGGTGATGATTTTCCCTGCCCTTTTCATGATTCTGGAATAGTACAGGTCCTGTAAGGAGGGCAAACTAGCATGATATTTTTGGCAGACTTGACTATTCAATGTAACCTATTTTTGTCATGATTAGACAGAGATCCATAACACACTGTTATGTATGAGCTGAGAACAGACTAAATGACTGCTATATAGAACTGAATCAACAGTTCTTGTTGAAGGTTGAACTTCCTCAGCTGTTGCAGAAAGTACATTCGCTGTTGTGCCTTTTTTATGATGTACCCTACATTGGTGTCCCACTTCTAGTCCTGGGGCAGTATAGATCCAAAAAACCTGTAGGATTCCACAACTGACACAGCAGTATTAAATATAAAGGGGAGGGGGATAATATTGTAGTACCACTCCTAAAGTCCACTGTCATCTCCACAGTTTTAAAAGTGTTCAGTTCCAGATTATTCTGACTACACCAAAGGGCCAGCTGTTCAACCTCCCATCTGTGTGCAGATTCATCACCATTCCTAATGAGCCTGACTATAGCTGTATCATCTGCATATTTAATAAGTTTGGGTGAGGGTCCTTAAAGGTGCAGTCATTAGTGTAGAGGGAAGATAGCAATGGGGAGAGCATACATCCCTCGGGAGCACCTGTATTGATCGTGCGATAACTAGATGTAAATTTCCCTGTTTCACTTGTTGTTTCCTATTGGTTAGAAAATTGGTGATCCATTGACAGGTGGAAACAGGAACGGAAAGCTGGGAAAGTTTCAAGTGAAGAAGTTCTGGAATTAAATACAGAGATGAAGTCCACAAACAGAATCCTTGCATATGTCTCGGGGTTGTCAAGCTGTTGCAAGATATAGTGCAGGCCCATATTAACTGCATCATCCACTGACCAGTTCTCTTGATAAGCAAACTGAAGGGGGATCCAATGAGGGAGCTGCAATACCCTTCAAGTGAGCTAACACCCAGCCTCTCAAAAGTCGTTATGACCACTGATGTCAAAGCAACAGGCCTGTAGTCATTCAGTCCTGTTATAATGGATGTTTTAGGCACTGGAATGATTGTGGCTTGTTTGAAACATAAGGGAACTTCACACAGCTCTATTATTGTTAGGAAAATGTATGTTTATGCAAAACCAGTTATGTTAAGCTTTTAAGTGAGTTAGAATAATATTTAAAATATTTTGGCCTTTATTCCTCCATTATTTTTTAGTTTTTATCTAGAATTTGAAAGCCAAAATGTTCAAAGGTATGAAGAGAAATCTGCTGTAAAATGTTTGTGAAAAAAAATACAGAAAACTCAACATGTATATCTAAAAGAACAGAAGGATAAAGACCAAGTGATGCAAATTTGTAGGACAGAATAAACAGGTAGAGGAAGAGACACTATTGTTTTAGGAAAATATCTTTGAGATGAACACAGCAGGAATTAATGTATGCAGGAGATTAGAAAGTTTGTTCCAATATTGCTGTAACTAGTGTGTTTGGAAAAGTGTGGCTGCTTAAGCCTGAAGCAGTTAGTAAAAAGCAAAGTTAAAGATTGCAGAAGTACTGGACTGGGGTAAGCACAAGGGTCTCAGAGACTGAAGATGAAAATGGTATGCAGAAGCAAAAAATATGGCATGTAATCTTGGGAAGCATGGATAATGGGTAATATCTAACCAGTCAGACTGAGAGAACCAAACTGAGCACATCTTCGCATGACATCTGTGCTGCTCCACCTTGGAAGTATGACCTAATAATTAAGAGGTAAGAGGAGGAGATATTCAGCAGGGAGTGGTGGTAAGTGCTGTCCTACAGAGTTGTCATTGCTGTTAGCCATTGTGTGATTTGTTGTATAGCACTTTTGCTTAGAAGAAGGTGTCCACTTTCCTATTTAATGTCTGCTAAGAGGTGACCAAGAAGAAACTGGCCTTAATTCTCTCATTATGCCTGCCTAAATGTTTCTCTTTAACTGTGTCAAATTAGATAAATTTAATTTTACTTCAAAAGTTACAAGTTCAGTGAATTGTTTATTAAAAGAACAACATTGGTTACATTTTAGGCTATTACGTCTGTTTACTGATAATCTGAACATTTTTGTAGTTTATTTAAGTATTTATTTATTGTGTGTGTGTGTGTGTGTGTGTGTGTGTGTGTGTGTGTGTGTGTGTGTGAGCGTTTGTGGGTGTGTGAGTTTGTGGGCATGTGTGTACGAGTGTGTGTGTGTGTGTGTGTGTGTGTGTGTGTGTGTGTGTGTGTGTGCACGTGCGTGTGAGTCTGTGCACATGTACGTATGTGTGTGAATGTGCGTGCGTATGCTTGTGAGTGCGTGCATGTGAGTGAGTGCGTGTGAGTGTGTGCATGTGTGTGTGCTTGCCATAGCCTTCCCCCATTCCTATTACTACTGTAGACATTTCTAAGCAAAGTAATGCTGTTAGTATTTACCCTGTAAGACAGTAAATAAGTTCTAGATTGTGTTACAGTATTTTGCTGAAATATAAAGTTCTGATTTGCTGATGAAGAACATGCATACCTGTAATGGTATATAATTATAGTCTGTGATTTATAACACTGACCACACTACAGATGGAGATTGTTTGCCTACTTTCTTGGTGTGAACTTCCACTGACAGCATGTGCATCTTGTTCTGAAATCTTAAAACCGCTATATTAGCATATAAAAACAAAGGCACAAATGTTTCCAATATAATTTTTCTTTGCAAAGACAAATGTTGCAGTTCAGAGTGAAGGGAATGGCTATGTATTTACATAGCATTAGAAATGCATTTGTTGCATAAGAGGTCTACTGTTCTGTCATGTTAAAAGAAGCATCACAAAGGTAAAGTAAAACTAGTGCTTTCTGCTCTGTAGCATTCCTGTTGTGTCAGTGCTTGCTGTGTGTTTTCTGATGTGCAAACAAATAAAATGAGTCCAGTACTGTCTTTTCCAGGGGCTGCTCCCTCCCCATATTAATATAAATGTTCTTGTTTTTTCTCTTCTGTCTTATGTTAAATGCATGCTTTGCCTTGAGTGATGTAAGTGACTGTTTCTTTTTTTCTTTCTCTCTCTTACTTTCATTTCCACTGTCCTGATACCTCTGTCACCCTTGCCCTGCCATTTACTTTTTTGTCTGCTGCAGAGATGAAGATTGCTGGGTGTAAGTCCTGCCTGTCTCTGTGATGTCTGATCATGGCTTGCTTCTTCCCTACAATTTCCCTTCAGATATTTAATTTATTTCTTCAGCTCCATCAAACACTAGCAAGAACAAAGGCTTGCAGTTCACTGGCAGGAGATCATGGGATTAGAGCTGGAAAGCTAAATGCTTATGCAGTACAAAGTATATTTAGAAAAGCAGTGGATGGAAAAAAGCTTAATTTTATCATCAGGAATAAGTACACCCATACAGCACACAGAGAGAAAGATATAGACTAAGAAAAATCAAGTGTTAAGAATTAAAAAAAAAATGTGTACATGGTATGGCATTCATTGAAACATGCTTACTCTTCATTTAAATTTATTGGAAACCTGCTTAGGTTTTGGTTGTCATCTCTTTCTCATAAATTATTTTGTGCCTCTGGACTAGAGACTTAGGCGGTGGCTGTTAACTTAGATCTTTGCTTTCAGATAGCAGAGTCTGTAGTGGTTTGTTTTTGTGTGTCTTTATATTTATGTGCAGGTCCACCACCTCACATACATGAATACATGCACACACAGACGCGCGCGCACACACACACACACACACACACACACACACACACACACACACACACACACACACACACACACACACACACACACACACACACAAACACACACACACACACTTACGCGCACGTGCACACAGACACACATACACACACACACCTACAGTAGTGTAATTTTTAATGATATACATATATATTTTTGTTTGTTTTTTAACATGCAGAAAGGATTTAAGGAGTTTTCCAGCACAGAGGACAGGCATTTATAATTCAAATATCAGATTCTACAAGTAAAACTGTAGGGTTGAAATACATTGCCAAATGTGAAAATGCAGTGCCATATTATTACATATTATTTTCAAGCAACCAGAAAAGGGTAATGATAGGCAGGAACATGGGCAGTTAGTATGATTCCTTGATGAATATTTGTTTTATTACTAACTGCTAGAATGCCAGAATTTAATTATTTTTACCATTAAAGAGTTGTTCCCATCGCATATGTTGTGGCACTCCTGTTCAAGCAGATAAGATCAAATGAGATCTGAATACTTATGTGGATAACTTTCTGTTTCTCATTTAATCAAGTTTCTATATAGTCAGGAAATCCTTCTATCAGGCTTAGTTAAGTTCCAAGAAAATATCTTAAAAATCAAAAGAAGCCATCTTGCCACTTTATTCGTCAGACTCTTCATTGACTACAGTACCTCCAATGGTATATACAAATGCAAGCATATTGCTCAATTGGAAACACCCCTATAATTAAAAAAATAAATAATTAAAAATAAAGGCCTTAAATCATTCAGCTGTCTTGACAGATTCCCAACTGCTGTCTGGTGACTTGGGTCTCATTTTTCGAGCAATGAAAGACACAATCTTATTTGACATCCTATTTCATCGCAAAAAACATAGGTCTAGATAAAACCAACTTGGGACCTAACTTTACACAAAGAAATACACAAGACTCACTGGAGGTGTTCATAACTCAATCTATTTCCAGACAATGGAATAAATTACCACTAGAGGTCAAGCAAAGTACTATTTTGTTCACTTTAAACATGAGACTTGATGACTGAATGGGTAGATATAAATTTATAGTGGGGTTATAATGTATGGATCTGCTTGAGATGAGAGGTGGACACTGTTACGAATGGCAAGAACTTTTAAGTGTGCCTCCGTAAAAGTGACATCCTGCTATATCCACTTTATCCCATTCAAGAAGAGTCAAAGCTTATATTGACATTCAGTGGTTATAAAGGAGAATGCTGATTCGTAATGGGATTGCAGTCCATTGCAAGAAACTCACACTGATTTGAAAAAAAAAAAAGAAACAATAAAATGCAAGAATTTCATAACTTAATATAGTGCAGTTGAGAATTCCTATAGAAATGAATCCTAACAACTTGTCGTAAGAAACACAATCCAAACTAAATGCTTAAGAATAATGAGCTATACAATTAAAGTCAAGGATATACTGAGACATGTCAGTGCTTCCCATGTCCTTACTGTATCTGATATTTATACTGCTTTGTCCCTGCCTGAAGATGAGATTTTTGCAAACTAAGTTCAGTAGGATTTACACACAGCTGTGTTAATCATGAAATTGTGATCACTCTCATTGTGGTGTAAAACAGTGTGAGAAAGAACATCAGTGCTTGCAGGTAAACACTGAAAATGACAACATTGCATGCCACATAACTGAATAAAAGTACCAAAATGAATGCCCACTGTATACTAGGGGTTGCATTTAATTCAAGTATTTTTCTTCTACATCCTTGGAAAGTAGTTCTGTTAATTCTGTCCTCACCATTGTAAAACTTTGGGAGGTTTAGACAGTAAACACTGTTCCCTGCGTGTGTATAATGAATAATTACTTAAACATGATGGTGTAACTGTTATGGAAAGAGCCTGGGTTAATTTAGTCCAGTTAGCTGCCTCAAAAATAAGTCCCTTCTGTGCTACAATTATTCCTTGGTTCAAAGGGAGTACACAGGCAGCCTGAATTTATTGACAAATTAACTTTTGTAGTTAGAAATGGCATTTTTACTAAAATCCCAGACTCAAAGTGAGTTGTTGCTTCTTTTCCATGACATTCAGAGAAAGCAGCTATTCTAATGGGTGAGATAAATAGGATATTTGAAAAATGAATCTTCAGGAGGCATCCCTCAAGAAATGGAGCTTGAAATAATGGTCCACTCTGCCATTCATTTGTTTGCACTTTCCAATTCCCTTGCTGTACAGACCATATTCTTTAGTATTAGTAACACCACTCCTGTGATGGCAAGTCAAAACTCCATCTGAGAAGCTTTTCATTCAACACACCTGCCCCACGTAACAATGGTCAAAGATTATGGTCTGTAAAAGTGGTGACCTTTCTGACATATAGGCAGAGTTGTAACTTTTGCATAGCCTAAACTATGCCGAGACACTTCTTTTCTGTGGCTGCATAGGATTCCTACAAGGGTTCTAGTCTGCAGCTTACTGCATAACAGGTTGGCCTTCTCCACCTGAAAAACGAGTTAAGTGTATTCCCCTACCATGGTTGTAAATGTGTATCTGGACAATTAATTCTTAACTGTAGTCAGGACTGGCTAATGCAGGGGTCCACCAACACCTGTCTGAGTATTTGAAGGACAATGCAATCTTATCTGGCACATTTTTCCTGGTAAGCTCTGTAAGGGGCATGTCTATTATACAATTGATAGGGGAAAACGTCCTATAGCATCCTGCTGTCCCTAAGAATACCCTCACCTGTTTCTTTATAATAAGTGTAGGTCAAGCCTCAATAGCTTTTACCCTGTCCAGTTCTTGCCTAATTTCACTACAATCCTCTCTATGATCCAAATAAGATATTTTTGCCATATTCACCTGACTCTTGTCTTAATAACCAAACCTGGCCATTTGCAGTCTGTCCATCATCTCCCAAACATGTTGAAAACTGTCCTGGGCATGAATAGTTGTAGATGGCATCATCATCATCCTGGTAAATAAGGCCATATTTCTCCTGCTTCTCCTAGGTCGTGATCTACCAATCTCTGGAAAGTTGCTAGGGTAGTCATAATTTCAGAGGTCATTTTTCTATAATTTTTTATTCTCCAGTTGGTTACAGATACCGAATTCGCCTTATTTACAAGTGTCAACTCCTGGTCAGTTTAGCAATTGTCCAATATTTAATCCCACACAAACACTTTAAGGCTTTGCCAGTCTTGCACATGAAGTAGCCACCTGTCTCTGTGACTGCTCCATTTTTGATAATTCATACAGAAGCTGGCATGGCCATCTTTCTTTGTCACCAGCATCACTGGTAAGGCTCAGGAACTATTAGACTGGTAGATTAGTCCCAGTTCAAACATGTCCTGCATCTCCTCACTCAGGGTTTGGTCATCTCTTTCAGGCACCCTAGATGGGACTGTCTTGATGGGCCACTGGATACATGAGCCCACATGGTGCTGTACCAGGGGGTGCACCCTGGCTTACCACTAAACACCTTCTCAAACTCCTGTAGTACTGTTTGAATTTTATGGAGCTGTACAGGAGATAGCTGCTGGATTGGTCTAACTCATCTGTCAATGTTCAGACCAAGCCAACTTAAGAAAATATACCACCAGATCTCCTTCCAGTTAATTCTCCAACTCATGGTAGATACAGAGTAACAGGATATCTCCTCCCTACTAGAGTTTTACCATATTGATATGATAGAGGTTATGCTTTTGACTCTATGCCTGGCAATTCTGCAACATAGTTAACATCAGTCACCTTTTTCATGATAGCGAAAGGACCCATCCAGACTGTCTGCAGTTAATTGTGTCTAGCAGGAATAAGCACCATCACCTGGTTCCCAATGGGAGACTTTCTAGTTTTGGCTGTCCTGTCATTCCAGACGTTTTGATAATGTTGTGTGTACCAGGTTCCTCATAGTCATCTCAATTACCTTGATAAGCCTATTCATGACTTTTAGTCCACACGGCTCCACCACAAACTCCTTGTGGGAATCACAATTAAAATCACACTCATCAGGAACTTAAGCCAGGGCACCTTTACCCTGTAACCATACAGCAGCAGCTGAAAGGGTAAAAAATGGTGACTTCCTGGGTCACCTCCCTTTACAAAAAGAGAAGATGGGGCAGGACCTTATTCAACTCCCTCTTGAACTGGTTTCCAAATGCCCTTAACACAGTCTTCAGTGTAGAGTTGAAACTCTCTACCAGACAATTTATGAATGGTAGGGGTATTTATCAAATCTTTTACCCCAGAATACTTTCACAAACAGGTCAGCAGGTCTGGCATGAAATTAGCACCTCTGTATGTTAGTATTTCCTTAGGAAAACCTATGCAGCTGAGAATGTTAGTAAAGCATTTGTCACCTTCTGTGCTTCAGCAGAATACAGAGCCTTGCCTGGATGCATTTAGTGGCATAATCCATTATCATCAGGATATATTTCTTACCTGTGGAATGAAGGATACTAAGAGGTCCCAGAATGTCCATAGCTACCCTGTGAAATAGCTCATCAATAACAAACAAAGGCATAAAAGCTGCTTTGGCTTTGTCTCCAGTCATGCCAACCTTTTGGCACTACAGACAGGTCCTGTAGTATCCTGAGATGTCCAGTGCAATTCCTGGCCATGAAAAGATTTTCCATAAACTATCTTTTAGTAAGGTCTGTGCCCATATGGCCTGCAAAAGGAATATCATGGACTATGGACAAAAGTTCCTGTTTGGAGGCCCTAGATACTATAGACTGTTGTATTATTTTTCCCTATAGCCTAACACTTTGGCATGTACCAGGAGACATAATTCCCCCTTTACCTGTAGAACTTGCGGAGATGGCTTAGACTGCCATGATGGGTTTTCTTATATCCTTGTACACTGCTAGTTAACCTGTTCATTTGCAGTTGCAACCTACTAGCTATATAGTAGTCTCACTTCCTCCTCACACTCCTCAGTGTCACCCTATCCATTTGACAACTAGAGCTTCATGTCCTCAGGCAGAGTACTGAGTGCTTCTTCCATCACCAGAAGATCTGAAAGTATTACCATCCACTCATCCATCTTTGAAAGTAAGTGTTGATTTCTGCGATATATTCACTCACTGTCATCTGCCTGTCTCTTGTGCTTTTTTTTTCTGTATGCTTCAGGAGTCACTTTAAAACATGCAAGTCAACATTCTATAACTTTAACATAATTTTAGCAATCAAAATCACTAAGTTTGAAAACTGAATGAATTACCTTATCTATATGCAAAGGAGTTAAAACATCACCCACTCCCATTTGCCAACCAGATATAGATTGAACACCCTTTCAAATCCCTATATAAAACTTAAAATCCTCCTCCTCTTTATACTGAGAAAACAGTTTTGTAGTGGCTTGGACATACATGGTTCCAAGGCTTAGCATCTTCTTTTCCCAATGCTGTTGCTTCCCTCTCTGTCTTCTGTATCTTTCTGCTGCATCCTTTCAGCTGCCCTGAGTTTCATATTCCTTATCTTCAGTGCCAGTTTCTGTAATTCCAGTTGGGTTTTGAAGTTGTCCAGGGATGAAATGGATGGTTCTTTGTTTACATTTACACACCCATAGCACTTTTTAGCCTGTTGGAATCATTCTAGCTGCTCACAAAGTTATTAACATTTCTTCCTTGGATATACTTGCATGCTGGATTGATTTAACTTCATACATCTTAACATGATTAGAAAAGCTCATTTTCTACATACTAGTCTGACTAAAAAAATAAATAAATTAAAACAACTGCTGCATAAAACTAAACCTCTGTATATTTACCTTGTGACTGAGATGGTGTACACACCCATACAATCACACACACACACACACACACACACACACACACACACACACACACACACACACACACACACACACACACTGACACTTATACACACACACACGCACACACACTAACTCACATTTACACACACACACACACACACACACACACACACACGCTCACACTTATACACACACACGCACACGCACTAACTCACACTTACACACACACTCATACACTCACATACACATGTATGCTGACAATAATGGCTTAGACTAAATAAGTTAATTTCCAATATAATCACAACTGCCCCTAGTCATGGATGCTGTGTGTTCTGGGACATATAGGGCTTGAATCCCATTACTGCAAACCAAATATGCCAGATATGTTAGGAACAGGGTATACAGTGTTCCAGACTGCAAACTCTTTTATGACTTAATTACATGTAGACAATTAGGTTTTTCCTGTAACTGCGTAAGTTTCTAACTTTATTGCAGAATTAAGTTCCAGCTTTCAAACATGTTTTCTTCTATATTATATAAAAGATCAAATACAAAAACAATTCTCCTTGCACTAAGACATCTTATAAAAGCTGTTTCACAGCACATTTCCTTTTATGTATTTTACCGTGGTGGTGCAGGGGTAGCGCTGTCACCTCACAGCAAGAGGTTCTCCCGTTCGATTCTCGGCTGGAGCGCCTTCTGTGTGGAGTCTGCATGTCCTCCCTGCGGTCGAGTGGCATTCGAAAGACATGCATGAATGGGCATGTCTTTGTTAAAGTTTGGGTGTCGGGCTGGCACCTCGGCAACGTAAAAATCAACTGCTAATCATTAGCGGACCAGAGTTCCGCTGTGGCGACCCCTAACCAGGAAAAGCCGAAAAGAACAACAAAGGTTCAGTGTACCTTACAATGTTTGTAACAGTGTATATATATATATATATATATATATATATATAAATTGCTTAATTAGGGAGTCACTAGTCAAGTAGCTTCTTTTGTAACCACTCTTTTGTGTTTCACCAGTCAGTAACTCTTAGCAAGTATTATTACTCTGCACTTAGATGGTTAATAATACCCCTGATTGCTAGATCATAGTAAGTATTATTACTCTGCACTTACATGGTTAATAATACCCCTAATTGCTAGATTGTAATAAGTATTATTACTCTACACTTACATGGCTAATAATACCCCCAATTGCTAGATCGTAGTATTATTACTCTGCACTTGCATGGTTAACAATACACCTAATTGCTAGATCATAGTACTATTACGCTGCACTTGCATGGTTAGTGATGCCCCTAATTGCTAGATTGTAGTAAGTATTATTACTCTGCACTTGCATGGTTAATAATACTCCTAATTGCTAGATTGTCATATGTATTATTACTCTGTACTTACATAGTTAATTGGTTAATAATACCACTAATTGCCCAACCTTTATTGTTAACTACCTTTGCTATTCCCTTGCATGGGGAGATCACTTGCGTCAAATGTTTGTCATTATTTAGTGACTTCAGTCCTCAGTGATTTGTCAGAAAACCTGAAATTTCATAAGGAACAGACCAAAATATGAGACAAAAAAATCTGAATATTAAATGAAATTTTGAGCAGTCGAGAGGTTTCAGCCTCCCCATATGATTAAGATTAAAAAGAACTGTATGTCGATGGCTCCACAAATATCTTACTAACAATTACATCATTTTCCCTATGCTGGATGGACTCAGTGCTTTGGTGGTTGTAGCTCTAATTAAAGACTTCAGTTTTTCAGAAGCAGTCTCCAAGAACTAACTCAGTTCTGACCTGATTATTTATTGGCTATGCCTGTCAAAATCTTAACTCTTAGACTGGTTCCCTTCTTTTTTTTAGAAAGTTGTATGGGCTAGATATCACTAAATGCCTGGGCCTGTATATACTGAATGAGCTACAGTTCAGTTAGACAGTAGTATGGGCCAGATATCACTAAATGCCTGGGCCTGTACATATTGAATGAGCTACAGTTCATTTAGACAGTTATATGGGCCAGATATCACTAAATGCCTGGGCCTGTACATAATGAATGAGTTACAGTTCAGTTAGACAGTTGCATGGGCCAGATATCACTAAATGCCTGGGCCTGTATATACTGAATGAGCTACAGTTCAGTTAGACAGTAGTATGGGCCAGATATCACTAAATGCCTGGGCCTGTACATAATGAATGAGTTACAGTTCAGTTAGACAGTTGCATGGGCCAGATATCACTAAGTGCCTGGGCCTGTACATAATGAATGAACTACAGTTCAGTTAGACAGTTGTATGGGCCAGATATCACTAAATGCTTGGGCCTGTACATAGTGAATGAGCTGCAGTTCAGTTAGACAGTTGTATGGGCCAGATATCACTAAATGCCTGGGCCTGTACATAATGAATGAGTTACATTTCAGTTAGACAGTTGTATGGGTCAGATATCACTAAATGCCTGGGCCTATACATACTGAATGAGCTACAGTTCAGCCTGTACCAATGTTCCCCCTCACTCTTCTCATACCGTCACTTTTAATAATTAAATAATAATTTATTTACAGCATAGCCCTCTAACATCAAAGGTAAATGGCAGTCAGACACAAACAGGCATAATAAAAACAATATATTAAAGAAAACTGCTGTCATAGGATTGAATTACATTTCATTTTTGGACAGTAATTTATGTAGCCATTTCCAGTAAACATCCTCTTTAGTGAATTCTTAATCTTTGAGGCCATCCTATATTCTAATGATCTCACACGGCACCTTGGTGCCTTTACCCACACTTCTCTGCCTGATGCAGTCACCTGAAATGTCCTGCTTGTTTAAGTGTTCCAGAAAAGCAATTTCCTTACCAGTGTGGTGAATACTGCTGCCAAAAGCCCAAGTATGATATATTATATTACATAGTTTTTTTTTACCGTGACATTTACATTAGTTTCTGATTTGTCAGTTGAGATTGTTTAACATTTCAAATAGTCTAGAATCAGTTTGAACACATCACTGACTATTCATCATCTGTGTTATCACATGCATTATTTTTTGGGGGTGGAACAGTATTTGTGTTAAGTAAGCAACCAAAATTCAGATCAAAACTTAAACTATCCCCTTCCTAAAGAGGGTGTCATCTGTCAAATTATTTTCCAGGTAGACATGAACACATTGCCTGTATTGGTAGATCCAGTATTGCCAAGTTATTTTCAGGTCTTGGGGTTGTTTCCATTCTTCTGAAGCACACTTTGAGTGTAGGTTACTGTTTTAGGTACATTAGTCAGTGAAACAGATCTGTAGTGTGGCCATTAACACCAGAAACTAATAACCAATTCCATCTTTTTTCATTTTGTACCTCAGTAACATAAATGAAAAGTATTTGTCCCTACCTTTCATAAAAGAAAGATTTGGATACGACAGACATTTGAATTTTATTTTCTGCTTCCTTTGTTAAAATGACATTCATTTGCTTAGATTACAAATTAAGTGTGCATGGGCATGCAAACTCTCACACACACACACACACACACACACACACACACACACACACACACACACACACACACACTCACACACACACACTCACACACACACACACAAACAAAGACACAGACAAACACATACACCATCTGGTTTGCCAACAAATATATAAATAACGCATTAAATGAAACCATGTACTAATACCATTAATCTGCTGTCACATCACTCAGAGTACAGCTGTGTGATCTATTTAATTTATTCCTACATAGCTACCTGATGTACTAACTTCAACAGGTATGTTATTTTTAAATAACAATCAAATGCAGGATAGCACACTGGTGCAGTGGTTAATGTTGTCATCTCACAGCAAGAGGTTCTCCAGTTCGATTTTTGGCTGGGATGCCTTCTGTGTGGAGTCTGCATATCCTTCCTGCATTTGTATGAGTTCCCTCTGGGTGCTCTGGTTTGCTCCCATTTACAAAGACATGCATCTGGAGCATTTCTCCCCAGGCATCTGCTGAAAATCGGCTCGTTCCAAATCGAACTTCCCCAGTAAACAAATGTTAAATAATAAATAAATTTAACACTTTCAGGAAATTGTTTAACTGGTGTTTTATGCAGTTTGTTATCATTCCTCTAACATGTTTCCTAGTATGCTGAAAAGCCTTGGAAGAAAGTTAGTGTATCTGTATATACTTTCACAGGATCATAGGTATTTAACAGGCTAACAACCACTGGGGTATTTATAATCCTAGCTATGCCACCCAAATTTATCACATGGGCTATTTTGTCTTAGAAGGGTTTTTAAGGGGTATATGTCAAGGCATTATTTACTGGCTGTGACTGTCCATCAAAGACATAGGTGTCAGACCAGGGATTAATTTCCAATTTCCAATCCACTTGTCCAGGTTATGCTTGAACAGTGATAGGGAAAGGCTCTGCTTCACATGGATGGGAAGTGTATTCCAGAGAATAGGAATTCTCTGAGATACATACCTGCCCCTCCAACATGTCCTATTTAAATCACAAGCAAAATTTAAATCCTTGTCTCTAGTAGTTCTGAGGCTGTTCATTTTATGGATATGCAAAAGTTTGATCTGGATGGGATCCTAGGATGCCTTGTATGCCAAGCATAAATCACATCTCTGCAGTCTGTAGGAAACAGAATATAGGGATAGGGCTTTAAGTCAATATACGTAGGGAACTGTGCTTACATCCTGTGTTCTTTTTGAAAGGAACCACTGTGGGCATTCCAATTATTGAATGTGCCTGGTCAAGTACATTCCAAAGAGAGCATTATGCTCAGTGATGGGTCTGCTAAGTATAGTGGCACAATGACTTCCTTGGACCTAGATGCCATTCCCTTTCTTATAAGTTGAGTCCCCAAATCCCTAACTACTGTATCAACTTTTATGGGCGTTTTATTGATGAGGTAATTTCCCGAGGGGACTGACTTCCCAAAATGTACTATTATGCCTTTATTGACACTGAGTAATTTGTTTGTGTCAGACCTTCCTTTAAGATGTTAGTATCTTTGGGGGGGGGGGGGTATGATTGCTCCCAGCTTGCAATCATCTGCAAACTTAGTAAGCCAGAGGGCATTGTCATTGGTTCTGATGTTGTCTCTCCAATCCAAACCTCCTGGGTTCTGTCTGTAAGCCAGCTAACTATACAGTGGGTTACACAGTGTTTTATGCTTAATTCCATGTGTTTGTTTGTTTACAATGCCCAAGTGGGGTATTGTATCAAATACCCTAGCTAGGTCAAGGTTGGCAGTATGCACTGTTTTGTCCTCATTCCTTCCTTGGTGGCCTTCTCAAAGAAGTCCAACAGGTTCAGTAAGTCTGACCTGCTATAGATGAAACTAGAATGGGTTGGGTTCAGTGTCAGAAGGTTTTCTGTGTTATTGTTATTTATTTCCATGATAATTCTTTCCATGGCTTTGCAGATGAGACTAGTCAGACAGACTAATGAGTCTATAGTTCCTAGGATGCATTGATGGCCCACCCTTGAGCAGAGGAATGATAGTTGGCATCCTCCACTCGTGTAGCGCAAGGTATGTTCAGAGGTATTAGTTGAGTGGTGACCTGCTAGGTCAAATTTCAGACTATTTAGGAGGCATCCTTAGATATTATCAGGGACCATTGAAGCTGTATTCGTGGCATTGGAGAGCACCTTTAAGACCTGATCCTTGATAGTTGGAAGGGTTATATTAGATAGTATTTCCTGGGGGGAGGAGGTAATGTTTGAGATAAATTTGTCAGTCAGAAGATTTACTATATCATCTGGTTTTGTGAATGTGGTTCTATTTACCAGCAGTTCAGCACACATTTGTGAGCTGCCTTTGAGGTTTCAGACATAGCTAAAGAAGACCTTATGATTATCCTTTGCCTGGGACGCTGTCTTTCCCTCAAAGTTTGTTTTGTTGGAATTAATTAGTCCTCTTAGTTGTCTATTCAGTTTGAGAGAGTTTTTATCATTTTGGTGTTACACTTCCTAGTTTTAGCTATGACTTTTTTCTTTTGTTGTACAACCTGTTTAATTTTGGATTTTACTAGGGTGTTTTGTTTTTTAAGTTAGTTTTGGGCTTACTTGTGCTGTGCACACCTGTCTTTGTGCAGTCATTGATGTGGTTGTACAGAGCTTCTGTGACTAATTCTGCATAGGTTGCTGTGTTATCTGGGTTTGGATGGACTTGAAATTTTGACAGACTGTTGCTTAATAAAAAGTAGTTTGCCTCAGAGTAGTTCCTAACTGTGACATGGTTTACTGGGATTACAGAACTGATTTTTGCTTTGAAGGACACTGCCTTGTAGTCTGACATCCATTACCACAGAGGGCATTACACTAGTGGGGGTGTAACTTTCTTCCATGTTTGCAATTAGCAGGTACAGTATGTTTGTACCACAGGTAGGTGTATGCAGAGTGCTTGTGTTTACAAAGTGTAGGAGTCTTTGCACTTGCAAATTTGGAGTTATGTAAGATTCTCAGTTTATAGAGGCATAATTAAAATCCCCATGAGTATGATATTTGGTTAAATGATAAGTGTCTCCAGTAGGTCTAAGTATGAGTTATGGGTTTCATGGGACATATAGGGTGACCTGTTGCTAGGATATGGCATGGGACTTTGTCCATAGTAATCTGGATGTGAAGGAATTCCAGTTCATCATCCTGTTTAACCACCCTAGAGGTATGCTTGTTATTGATGTAGATCGAGACACCTC
This sequence comes from Protopterus annectens, assembly GCF_019279795.1. Lineage (NCBI taxonomy): Eukaryota > Metazoa > Chordata > Ceratodontiformes > Protopteridae > Protopterus > Protopterus annectens. Next base: position 1,402,896,452 of record NC_056739.1, on the reverse strand, counting down.
CACCTTCCTGTTACTGGTCTAAATGTGTGGAAGGTACTGAAGCCTTGCACTGCTGGGGTACTCCTGCAACTTTAAACCATGTCTTAGTAACTGCACAGAAGTCAACATTGTCTAGGGTGAGGCGAGCTTGGAGGGAGTAGAGCTTCTGTTTAGACCCCTAGTATTGAACAACACCTCTACATTTCCTTGGGTAGATTTTTGCTATGTTGGAAGTTTTGTCAATTTGGCATTGCCTAAAAATGGGTCTGTGGGGGAGTACAATGTTTTAGCCAATATCTGAAAGTCTAGAGGGGACAGGAGCCATCCTTGTCAAAGCAATGTAGTTGGTTAACCATGTCCTCCCATGCTGACGAATATTGTACCCCCCTAAAGTGGGGAGACATATAAAACGTATCTTGTGTATTTTTGTTATTTTCTTAATGCATTTTTTAGTGTAAGACTGCTGAAAACATGTTGCTATATGATCAATGACAGTACTGCTTTGGTTGCTGCTAGTGTAAATAAACTTCACCCTCACATCACTGAGCCATAAGATCATGAATCATACATGTTTCCTTTTATGCAAGGTGGTGATGGGACTAAGTTGTTCAACTTATTTGCAGTGAATACTGTATTCAGCACAAATACCCCAAATAGCACATTGCAGCCTGATTGAGCAGCCAAGATTAATTTGCAACAGGCTGACTCACTGATTACCCTGGGAGATGGGGCGAGCCATCGCTTAAATGGGAAAAGGGGGCATTCAAGAAGTCAGGTGATGAGGTGGAAACTGCATAAGTTGAGCTGAGATTAATTTTGTAGCATAAAAAGTTGTTTTTTCAATAAAAAATAATATCAAGAGAAGGGGGTAGTGTGTGTTGTGAGAGTGAGGCCACTAGGGAATCTGACTCTTATTGAACTATATCAACAAAATATTTTATTTATTTTAATATAAAAAATGGACTTGGACATGTGTCAAGAGATTGGAGCAGAGCTATAATGTCTTTCCAAGCAGTAGACCACAAGGTAGTCATGGTAGAGGTAGGCAGGATCACAATAGAAGCGAATTTCACACATAGGATTTGTTGGACAATCACTTAGAGATGCACGGTTTTATTGCACAGTTGAGGTTTGTGGTGCAGTGTTTACCTAGTCAGCACTGTATTGAATTAGTATAAGGAATGCAAAAAGGTTAAAGAGTTAATATTTTGAATGTGGGAAGTTGTGACTTGAGTTTTCTGACTGCATGTTACATCAAAGCCAGTTCTGAAATCTATTTTAATCGGTCTGTGGTGACATTAGTGCCACCCACTAACCTATCCCCCTATGCTTCTAGGTAAATTTATATATATATATATATATATATATTTGTTTGTATCTCTCTTTCTTTCTTCCTTTCTTTTTTTGTAGTTATCCTTTTTAACCAGGTAAGTGAATTGGTCTAAGGACCCTTTTCAGTCACATGGGTCACATGGGAAAAGACAATGACAATAATAGAGAGGAATACAGGCATTACAACACTGGAAATAAATTGCACATATTAAAAAATTACAAATCAATATGTCAAAATATAATATAAGGTAAAGCATACAAAATGTTGCAAATTAATATGTCTTACAAATAAAATCTATGGCGGTGACCTAAATAATGATAAAAATATGAGAAGGACATCAAGGAAGGGCAGCATTTTACCCAGACATTTGTTAACCGAGAAATAGAAGTAACTTTGAATTTTCATGATACATTTTAAGTGAAAGTAGTACAAAGGTCTCAGCTCAAGGAATAGCCACATAAGTTAAGGAAAATAAATGGTTAAAATGGTAAACAATGCACCCTCAAATATGTTGTAACAAATAAACAGTAAGCCTTACTGTAGAGTTATCTGGCTGTTGGGCAAAATGCAGCACAGACTCACTATGGTGGAATAGTTTAGAATGATTAATAGACAATTGCAAATAATATTTTAACACTGTATGAAACCATCCCTTCCAATTTTACCAGACAACTATAGCCCTGAAGTTGTTACATTAAGTTTGGGTTTAGAGTCAAGTGGAGCTTTGTTGCCTATTAGTGAAAGTGTAGTTTCAATTATGGTCAAAATCAGGAAGTTTCAAAAATGGTCACAATTTGGAAAATTCTGATTTTAATTTGCATTTGTATTTTTTATTTAGAAAAGTTTTGTTTGGTTCTTATTTAAATTCTCCAAGTAGGTCACTACATGTATTTATTTATTTATTTATTTGTTTATTTATTTATTTATTTATATTTGTTTGCCAGGGTAGTGGGCTGATCTCAATAGACCATTTGCAGGCACAGCTCAGGTGAATAGGATCACATAAGAAATGAAAGCATGCTAAATATATATATATATATATATATATATATATATATATATATATATGGGTTCACTTTATAACATCGAAATACTGAAATGTCAATTTCAGTATCTCGCTATAAAGTCGAATGTTAAAATAGCTTAACGTTCATAATCGCAATTTGACGTATGTTGAAAATATGTCGAATTCGTGGTTATGAAGTTGCGCTATGTAATGTACGGGTTTGTATTTTGTTGGTGCACGGTGCCGTGTTTGGATATAGGTGTTATGTCAGGTAAGTGAGTGTTTTGTAAGAGTTTTGAGTGGGAGTTAGAGTGTGTGAGGGATTGGAGAATGCGTGTGTGAGTGAGCTTTTGTGTTGTGTTTGTGCGATCTCAGAGTTAGTATATATAAGTAGGGGGGTGTGTGTGAGTTGTGTATGTGTGTTGTTTTTTTGTTTATGTTGTGATGTGGGTGTTGTGTTGTATGTTTAGTGTAGTGTGTGCGGTGTTTTCGGTTATGTGGTTTCGCGGTTTTTGTTTGTCAGTGTTTTGTGGATTCGGTTTTATAGTCTCGAGATACTGAAATTCGATATTTCAGCATTTCGAGGTTATAAAGTGAATCCATATATATATATATATATATATATATATATATATATATATATATATATATGTATGTATATACACACACACATATTTACAGATTCAAGAGTATGCTACTTTAAGTTCAAGAAGCAGTTTACAATGTCAAAACGTGGATGGAAAATTGATAAGATATGGCCAGAATTTTTGAGATGGTTTATCCTACCAGTATAGCAGCATATCTTTATATAGTGAAGTATGAAAACATTAGAAGAGCCAAGTAAGAATAGCTGCAGGAAAGAATACCATGAGAAGAAGACTGAGAAAAGGTTAGAGAGATATGTAGAAAGAAGATGAGTAGAAAGGCGAAGAAGAGTGAGAGAGAGAGATGCAAAAAGAAGAGAGTAGTAGGGTGAATGAGAGGCAGTAAGTAAAGGTGTGACAAGATGAGATGAGGAAGGATGAAATGGAGATAAAGGGGAATGAAACAGCTTCAGGGTTCATGTAACATGCTTTATTACTGCATTTATTAAAGTATATTTTACTTTTATTTTCTGGAACTTATTTTATCTGGTACAGTATTTGATATATTCAAGTACAGTATGTACTACCACTTATACTGTCTGAGCATGGGATGGAATGTAAGTCTTGGAACCAGGTTTAACTTTAGGTCTGACCCCTTAGACTATCTGGGCATGGGATGGAAAGTAAGTCTTAGAACAAGTTTAACTTTAGGTATGACCTTTTAGACTGTCTGAGCATGGAATGGAAAGTATGTCTTGGAACCAGGTTTAACTTTAGGTCTGTCTACTTGGACTATCTGAGCATGGGATGGAATGGAAGTCTTGGAACCAGGTTTAACTTTAGGGCTGACCCCTTAGACTGTCTGAACATGGGATGTTATATAAGTCTTGGAACCAGGTTTAACTTTAGGTCTGTCTACTTGGATTATCTGAGCATGGGATGGAATGGAAGTCTTGGAACCAGGTTTAACTTTAGGGCTGACCCCTTAGACTGTCTGAACATGGGATGGAATATAAGTCTTGGAACCAGGTTTAACTTTAGGTCTGTCTACTTGGATTATCTGAGCATGGGATGGAATGGAAGTCTTGGAACCAGGTTTAACTTTAGGGCTGACCCCTTGGTGAGCCAGACTGCATAATGTTCTACACAAGCTGAATCAGGCCAGAAAATGCACCCTTAACTAGATAGCTTTTACCATGTTGGTAGTGTTATCTTGAGAAGTTCATATAACATTCTTCCTTAGGTGCTTCCCTTTTTCGGAAATCAAAATTTAGAAATTAAAGTTATTTCCTATTGTGCAGGAATGCAAAAAGGACAAATGAACTGCTGTATTTTTATGACTTCAGAATAAAGAGAAGAGAAAAAGGTAAAGAGAGATGCCAATGTCAGGTGACATGAACATTGCAGGATACATTTGTCAAACATGGTCTGCACTGATGGTTTCTATTTGCAAGCTTTTTTTTCAGCATTAGGCCCTTGCTCTTCCCATTACAAGACTATTAGAACAACCACTTGGTCAAGTAGATTAAAGAAGTACTGAATATTGCAAACTACCTGAGGTACCTCCTTATTCTAGAAGTTTTGATTAGTTGCTGCTTGATAGAACCTGTTACTTTTTTGACTACTGTCCAACTAGATGTTTAAAACAAAGTCAAGATATCTTGCTCGTCTTAGCTGAGCATAAAATACTGTGCTGGTCTGAACTGCAGGCATGCACTCTCAGTCACTTCTTCCTGTACTAGTCTGTGGTCCATTTAGCATTGTGGCTTGTTTACTGTGGTTGGGCTTACTGACTATACGATTTCAGCATATAACTGGATACAGTCCCCCTTTTTTGTGCAAACTACACAAAGGCTGCCACACGTTATCTTCTTGACTGGCTGTTAGAATCCTTTGTAACACAGATTATTTACATAACAAAGGCTTTGGCGCTTCCACCCCCAGATATAGAATTAGATCTGCTTAGTTCAGTTCCATGGACTTCATAGTTCCTTCAGCTCCTTACTGGAGGCACATACTTGTGTCTGCTTCTGAGATGGATTCTATAGTTACCCGCATATAATTATAGATATTCCAAGGCCACTGACTCTTATGACCATTCACACCTTACCAGTACACTCCCTCATGCCACATTTCCTTTCTCCAGGAAGGCCATACCAATCAGTCACAGTGTATATTTGTGGATACCCATCCAGACATCTAGTTTAGTTTAAAGCAAGACAGTGAGTTACACTGTTTAGCATGCAGGGGAAGTTTATTCCAAAGCTTTGGGAGGTGCTGGATAATAAACCTGTGATTTATCCATGTTTTATTTGTGTGTTGATGAAGTTTTAGTTCCCTGGTTCTAGTATTGGTGGAGATATTGGACTTATGGAGAAACAAGAGAACCAGGACAATCAGATCTCTAATGGCACAGTAAGTGAGACACAGATTTCCCATCAAAACCTGCAACTCAGCAAATAAAGGTATAGGGATCCCAGTCTGTCTTGGTAGCTAGGAGCTTTAGTGTTGTGATCTTTTTTAATTAGGAACTTGTGGGTCTTTGTAATTGTTTGATATGTTTAGAGAGATAATCCCAAAGGGGGCATTTTACTAGATACTTTGCCTGATCAATACTGGTGTAAGGGAATGATTACCTATTTTACCTATTTTACACATTGATGGTATTCCTGTTATAGTTATCTTGGTTAAATAAAGGGATTTGCTGGCAAATTTTGTCACATAATGCACAAAAGAGAGGGTACCATCAACACAAATACATAGGTCTCTGATTACATTTTTGTGCTGTACGCATGTGTTGCCTATACTAAATGATGAGGGGAGAATTGTCTATGAAAAGTGATGATACAACACTTTGTAGGACTTAGTTTGAACCCATTTTAGTACACCAAGAGTCTACTAAGGAGAGATCATTCTGGAGGGTTTGAGTGTAACAGGGTGAGCTAACAACTTAATTTTCCGAAGTTGAGAAATATGACTTTAATGACAGTTTCCTACGCATTAATTTCCCTTTTAATCTTTTTTTCTGAAAACTAGGGTTGGGCTGCTTGTGCATCAGTGTTGAAGAATTTTTTTTCCCTTGCACAGATGAAATCTTCCTATTTTAGAGTAATAGATTAATAGTTAATATTTTCATTTGTGTCATTGGATTGATAAATTAACAAGTAAATGTCATTTTAGCCACATTATTTCTATTGCATAGCTGGATATCTGGAGTTTAGTCACCTTAGTTTGTTTCCTTCTTTTCGTGATATTGTATCACATACTGACAGCACTTAAAGTCTTTAGAATGGGAGGTACACACACACACACACACACACACACACACACACACACACACACACACACACACACACACACACACACACTAGCAATGAGTAAGTACCACCTAACAGAAAGAGAGGGCACCATTTTTATCTGGCTAAGATACCATTTTTAACAACCAGGCTTAGAGTTAACAGCATAGTAAGATGTTATCAGGATCATTTAATACCAGATCCTCTTTGGAACTAACTTTATTTATTTAACCCTTATTAATTGGGAAGGAGGACTGGTGCAAGCTTGTTTGTATCTGGTACCTGGACCATAAGGTATGTGCTCTGCATTTTGCCTTCCAAGTGCATCTGATATTTTTGTTGTTTTGTTAATAAGATTTGCAGTCCTGTTTTATTTTTAAAGGGCAAACTTATTTTCTTTTCTTTGTATTTTTTACCCCCATGCATTTTGGAAGTCTTGGACAAAGGGCCTCAGACACAATCTGCATACTGCTCCGTTTGGTATGTGCTGGATAGCCAAACTGAAATTAAGCTCCAGATAGTGTGGTAGGGATTACCACGGGGGTACCAATGAGATAACAGTTCTTGGGGAGACTAAAATAATGATCTAGTTCTGCAGAAGGTTTTGCAAAATCTTGTAAAACATAAGTGTTTGCTTACTGCCATGTTCAGCAACTAAATGTTTTCATTAGTTCCTGTAAACCATTGAGGTTTTACCAAAGAGCCCATTCTTTTATATCCCATGGTTAACATGTGGTATTGTTGGTTCTATATAGACTACAGCTCTATCAGTGGGGAAAAATAAAAGTCAAGTGTGTGTCAGACAAAAGCAGTGCAGGAGTGTACAAGTACCCATCACTGAAAGGTAATACCAAAACTGTGGTCTAATCACATGAGCCTGCCCTTGTTCATTCACCACCATGTTTTGTCATGGCATTTGCTTCAGATCAGCACGAACATTACACTTTATTTCCGTATCTCTCTTGCTCTTTTGTTTTCTCTTTCACCGATTCATTCACGCAAGCTTCCTAATTTGTGCATGCTTGCAGATTTTAAAATTGCACCTGTTTATAGTAATAGAGAGATTTTTTTTCTCAACTTTAAAGCAGAAATGATCAGATTTTGTATGGTACATTAAATTTCAGATGTTATATCATTGAATTTTGAAGAGCATTTATTATGCAATGGTGGAAGAACTGTTCACTCAGTTTAGCTTTTTGTCATACAATATTAAACCTACAATTTATAAGCCTTTTTTTCTCTGTATTTATATTTTATTGGCATCAGATGTGTGAACTATTAGCATTATAAAGGCAAGATTTATGTACTTAGATACTGTAATCATGTCTGTAGGTCAAACAAAACATGCCTTCAACCCCAAAGAGAGTCACATTTTTACTTTAATTTCTCCAGCTGTCACTGGAATTCATCATAATTAATTCAAATTAAAAGCAGCTTACTGAAATAAGAACAATGAACTTGATCATATGATTAACAGTGAGCAATTAAGAAACACTATGACAAAAATCTTAAAATTCTTATGAAAATATTTCTAAGACCAACATCTTTACATGCTCTTTAATGGATATAACTTGAGCTCACGTTATTGATGACTTAGCACTTTCAGATGCTGAAATTGACTAGTTGCGGCTGGTGCAGAATTATGTTCCTCATCTATTAACTGGGGAGCCCAAAACCCATCATATTTCTCCTGGTGTTCCAACACTGCATTGGCTGCCAGCACATTCTCATATTGTCATATCAATGGTGTGTATGTGAAATATTTTGTTTAATTGGCTTAGATTGATGCCAACACTTAATGGCTTCAAACATTCACTCAAAACATATTTATATGACCTGGGTTTTTCCTCCCTACATGTCTGTGAACTGTAATCAGTGTATATTTATATTTTTGTTAATTTGTTTAAGCACTTTAATAAACTTGAACATGAGACTTGATACTGAACATCCCATCTAGCCAGATGGCTGATTAGCAATTGTAGTCCCTTCAGTCCCTGCATTGACTGTCCATTTGTAATATTCATACTTTTAAGTTTATATAAATGTTCATAAATGTGTTAGGACAGCTTCTTGGTGGTTTCACCCTAATAGAAGCTGTGGCATGTTAAACATTTAGCCACATAAATCAAACTACTAGGTTGCAGGATTTAGCTGGTAAAACAGTTGGCTCCATGTATGTCAAAGAAATGAAAGGGCCACTATTAATCAGTCTGCAATATTTGTACGTATCACATTGCTAGGTACCATGTGGTTTATCTGAACCCAGTCTGTTCTTCCACCTCCAATAAGCTTATTAAATTCTTAATCCCTTTCTTAATAAAAATGTCATTTCCAACGTATACTTATTTGGTTGTGTGGTGAGGTAAATATCTGGTCGTATGTAGACAGAATCCCCCATTTGTTTTAATAATGTTCCTAAGAGATGGAGAATCTAAAGAAAAAAGTAACGTCAAAAACACTGTTAAGATTAACCAAATTGTTCATATGAGTAATGCTTGTAGACTACGTACCTGCTTTCAAAATGATGCACACATCATTTCTCGCCTCTAACTCTTGATTAATGAAATTTGAAGCAAATTCTGTTCTGTAACCTCTTTCAAATCTATAAATCTCATGCGAAAACATCATCAGTTGTAGTTAACCTTGACATTCTTGCTGTTTGCCCCTTGATAACATTTGTTTTAATATATTTCAGATGGCTACTACCTTGATATGAATAAGTATTTACCAAGCTAGATTTTCTAAATATAATATACTTCGCAGTCCTATTAACATTGTCCTAAGTAATTTCAGCATCCAAAAATGCATTGCTGTAGCATTCCATGATAAAGTAAAACTTAAATTAGTAGCATTAGATCAATGAATTATAGAATGTTCAGTAGAAGCCAACGTCTTCAAATAAGAAAATAGTCACTAATAAAGCAGACAAAAAAATTTAGCAAAGTCAGTACCATGTATAATGTTTTTCCCATTGCATCAATACTTTTGCAACACCTTTTATTTGTATAAAATACCTGTCCTGAAACATGGAAAAAAAATTATTATCCAAAACGAAATTTTAAAAAGTGGATACTAAATCTAATTCTGACTGTGATATCATGTTTAGATCATATAATAGCATCCTTAGCCTGCCCAACCACTTACATTAGGAAATGGAAATATATAAGAATTTGATGCCCATAGAAATTTACATTATGCAACTTTCAATATTAGTAAAATCCACTGAGATAAGCCTCTACAAAAAAAAAATGAAACTAGACCAAAGAAAGCACCACACATGCTTCAGATTTCATGGGCAGGGATGCTGAAGGCAATTTTCCTGTACAAATGATGGAATGTCATTCTAAGATAGCCCATTGCATTAGCCTTTCCCTCATGCAGCCAAGGTATGCATGGATGTTAGGAAAAAGCAGAAAAATGCATGAATCTCTATTGATGACTGCCTTAGTGATGGCACCTTCTGGATCCTCATTTCAGTGATGTGGAAAGATTGGGTGAATTAACCAGGAAGGGGCTAATGTTCAGTAGGCATCAGGAGCAAAGCATGGCAAAAAGATGAGATGCAATTATATTAAAACAATGGAGTATTCTGTCTGCACTCAACAATTTAATTAAGTCTATAGGAAATGCCATTTTTTGTTAACAAAAGGGTTAAGAATTTTAAAACCTTATTTGACATAGAAGAAACGATTGGATTAATATTAAGTAAACAAAAAGGTATATGTAACTGTAACATGTAAATATTGTAGAGTCATTGATAGTGATCCTGACGTTTCTTTGTCATATAGGGAGCAGTTTTTTTTTATCAGGTGAATATTGGAACTGTAATGCTAGTGGTATGCCTTATCTGGCTAAATATTTAACTTGTTACAGCGTCTGTGTAAATCAAACCAAAAGGAAGCTGAATATTTATATGTGATTAAAACTAGAAATACTACAAATCCATTACATAGGCAATCAGTAACAGGAAATTTCTCTTTTGAGATCTTCAGTATATCTAAATGGACGGTCATCTTGGGGATAACATTACTTTATTGGAACATCAGGAATTATTATGGCAAATAAGATTTTATGTTAATTATTTATCAAGGTTAAATGGAATGCTGTTGTTAAAATGTGAGATCAAGTTATGTTCCTTGAAAAAAAAATAATATTTCTGATGTCAGAAGTATTTTTCTAACACATTTAAAAATGTTGCAATGGTATATACACTTATTAGTTGCTATTAATTATGTAATCAAATTCATTGTTCTTTAGGTAAATTCTTTCTTAATTTGTGTTCATTATGATGAGGTCTTATGACAATATAGTTTAAAAGTGTGGTTCACTTCAAGTTCGATGATGTGTTTGCATTTACTTATTGTGATTATCAGTTTAATTTCATACCAAAGTCAAGTGCTGAGCTTTATTTTTGGATGGCCGTGGGTCATACAAGCTGACTGAATTTATCCAGGAGGTCATGCTACAGGCCTCTCAGTGTGGATTTAAACGTTTGCAACTTTGTCATATGTAAACAATTGTCTGAAAATAAAGTAGACTATGAACCTCTAGATGAACTGAACACTATTTTTACATGTAGGCAGTGAGATGCAATGATATATGCTGTTAAGTAGAACTCCTGTTTTGTGGTGTTATTTTCCAGTTGTATTCTATTTTTGGTTTACACTAATACAAATGCATCTGCTTCTTACCACATAATCAGGTGAGTTATGTATGGCTGCTAAACTGATAAAAAGTGTGTGTGTGTGTGTGTGTGTGTGTGTGTGTGTGTGTGTGTGTGTGTGTGTGTGTGTGTGTGTGTGTGTGTGTGTGTGTTTCTGAATTTCAGCTTGTGTCTGTTATAGCTACTACTTAAATATGGGCATGCTATTGCATGCTATTGCATAAGGACCATTAAATTACAAAGGTTGCTCATTGGTTCATTTGCTTGTGCTAGTACTATTGCTCTTCAGAGCATTCCTTAGAAAATATTGGAGCAATGGTGCATTATGATTGTCCCTATTAAATAAAAAAAACACTAAATGAAATAAAAATAAAATCTGATACAAGACTGTCAACACGTGGAAACACTATGTTATATGACAAGAGAGATTCTGCAGATTAAGCCATGAATAACTGCTTTGTTAACCTATTGTCATTGTAACTCAGACGTCATAGTTCCAGAAGTGTAGAACCTGAGTCCTGGATAAATTATCACCCTTCAGTTGCGCTTTGATCCAACCTAGCTTGCCCTATACAGTTTGCACCAAGTCAGATGATGCAGAAAATACCTTTGGCCAAGTTTTCCTACCGGATAAGCTTTTTTTTGTCTGGGAATGTTATGAAATCTAGAGATTTACATCTGCTTGTGGGTCCCTGTTTAATCCACCACTGATATTCCTGGGTGCCTCATGAACCTTCCTCTTTGTTTCTCTTTATGCCATTCTAGATAGACTAACCTCTTGTTGGCCCTGGTTGCCCTTTGGATGTGATACCCTGTAAGTCCAGTAATGTTCCTCAGTTTCACCTTTCTGCTATGGTGGGCTGTGACGTAATCTCCTCCATAAAACTGCTGACATGCTTTTCATTGTACAGAAGTACTTTCTCATCCACTTTCTTTGCCACTAGAATAACAAGGTGCATTAAAGCTGCATTATACTCACGCTTTCCTAATTCATTTCTTTAAGGTAGCATCAGCTTCCTTTTTGTATGCATGTCATGAGACTCCCCTTAACTTCCGGCTGTGTTGCACCTGCCATTTCCCAGTTCTGGGTGATAGTAAAGTGATTAATATTGTCTGGGACCACATACATTCCTATTTCTTTTTTCACTGAGCCTATGCTATGTAATCTTTGTATTATTCCTAAATGGAGACAATTAGGAGGGCAAATTACTTTACATAATAAGTGTTTGAAGAAGGGCCTCAGCTCCTTGTCTTGTACTATTTCAGGTATGCTTTTTGCCTACACCTTGTTATGGCAGAATCTGTTCTCCAAATTGTCCAACTTACAGACATGTAAAGAAGTTTCCTCCAACCCTGAAACTGTATCCTGTTTAAGGGATTCCCTGACATCCTTCAGAGTTTTTCACTCCTCATTTGGCATATTCAGCCCACTTTCCAACTGTTCTACCCTCATTTAATGTCACATAACTAATGTGTAGGAGGCCTTCACTTCAGAAACCTTGGTAGTGAGCCCTTGAAACATCAACAGTTTGAACCAAATCAATGAATAATACTATGGCACATAGTCAGCATTTACAAAATATTCCTGGATTGTGATATTGTTCAGAGTGACTTACTAGATATTGTTAAACAATGAAAGTATTTAATAACATAAAAAAACCATTAAGAATATACTTGATAAACTCAGAATTATTAAAGCCTCTCATTATGATACAACAAGTGATAAGGACTTGAAGAGACTTTTGGCTCGGTTAGTAAATCTTTTGATATTATATGCTGAAAAACTTAAATGACACCAACATTCCTGATGACTAGAAACAGACAGTTACAAAACATATTTAAGAAAACAATAGCAATTCACCTGACATAACCAAATACAGATCAATCAATCAATCAATCAATCAATCAATCAATCAATCAATCAAATATTTTATCTAATTGTAGGAAGATAATGGAGAAAGTAGTTGTTAATATACTTGAAAACTGCTTAAAAAGGCTAAAACTCTCCAAAATTTGTCAGCTTGCACATAGTCCAGTCAAATCAATTAATATTTGTAACATTTATTTTTATATCAATGTTATTTAAGCCTCCAAGTCATGGTTATGTTGACATTTTACAAGCATTTGACACATTGGACCTTAAAGGATTGCGCTTCAAGTTAGCAGCACCTGATATTGAAACATCTGTATTAAAATGGATGCAGACATGGTTGGCTAATTGATCATGGGTCAAAGGGACAGACAATCATCACTAAGACCAGTGTCACTTGGGAAGAGGGATTCTCTAAGGGTCAGTTGTGGGAACGCATTTATTTACTGTATACTAACCTGGTTTCTGTTTTAAAGAGAGGGTGCTCATCTGCTGTTGTGCAGGTGATTTATAAATTGGTAAAATCACAGTAAGTATTTCTGATAAAATTGCCCATGAGCTAATTTAAATTAATTATATCTTTGGACTCTTGAAAATAAAATGAAAATTAACATCAGTAAAAAAAAAAGTATAAGAATGTTGGTTATAAAAGAAAATCCTATACTCTCGCTGAAACAAATACAAAGAATGTTTCTCTGTTTAAAGATTTGTGAGTGAAGGTAGCAGACACTCTATCATTTGAACACAATATCAATGATTTTTATTATGTAGTTAAAATTTCTTGGTTTTGTGAACAGATATGTCATATCAAAGAGTAGCAATGTTCTTACACTTCTGTTCAATTCCATAATTAGGCGAAAAGTGGAATGCACTGTGTATGTTCAGAATCCTAAAAGACAAAAAATATATTATTAGAAAAGGCAAACAAGAAATTTAATAAAAAAGGTAAACATATTTTAGTCATACCTTACTCTGGTAGGCTAAGATATTTAGATATCTTCACACTCTACAGAGCAAGCAAGGCTCTGTCAATGTGTGAACATGTTAAAAGGATAGTCAAAACAAGCTTTTTTTAAACATAGAAGCTTATCTGAAAAGTTCTCATAATGTTGAAATGCTTGAATCTAGTTTGGACATGTATTTTGAAATAAGTTTACTTTTCAGGTAGACTTTTAATGGCTTTTTAGACTGTGTATGTGCATATATATATATATATATATATATATATATATATATATATATATATATATATATATATATATGTTGTTGTGTCTTTCGGCTTTTCCCGGTTAGGGGTTGCCACAGCGGAACTCCGGTCTGCTAATGATTGGTAGTTGATTTTTACATGCCGAGTTACCAGCCCTGATGCACAACCTTCAACGAAGGTACACCCATTCACGCATGTCTCCACGCAGAAGGCGCTCTAGCTGAGAATCAAACCGGACAGCATCTAACTGTGAGGCGACAACGCTACCGCAGCACCACCACCGCAGAATGTTTTATATATATATATATATATATATATATATATATATATATATATATATATATATATATATATATATATATATATATGGGATCCATACTTATGCAAGAACAGCAATTTCACTGAAAGTGAAACTGCCACGCATACATTCGCGCAAGTGCTTTTCACCGAAAAAGCACTTTTGCAAAAGTATGATAAAAATAGGGGAAATCAGCGGGGAATGGCTGTTGTTGAGATCAGAGTACAGTGGGGATAGGGTAATATACCCTTTTACCCACTGTAGTGCGATCTCGGAGTGAAAATATAAAAGTAGGGGGTGTGTGGGGGGTGCAGGGGGGCTTAAATGTTAGTTATGTGTTTTTTGTTTTTTATTTATTTATTTGTTTTAGGGACTTTAGTGAAAGCACTTTTTCGGTTAAAAGCTCTTTCACTAAAGTATGTTCAGTAGATGTGGATTCGGACTATTGAACTTTTGTTCAATAGTACGAGATCCATATATATATATATATATATATATATATATATATATATATATTTTTTTTCTTTTGTGTATTATCCAAAGTGGGGGCTATAGGTAGGTAAGATTCCTCATTTATCATGTGGTCATGGAATATACAGGGCTTGCTTTCTAGCACAAAATGAAGGCATATGTGGAGCTCCTTACGTCATTGCTAATGCAATTGAGATGCAGGATACTAAGCTTAAGAGGCAAATTGCTTTTGGGTTTTATAAACAATGGAGAAGTTGCTGACTGGCGAGAACCACAACAGGGTGGAAGTAGGTGTGCTTATTCTAATGCATACATCTCTTACTTAGATATTATTGGAACAGAAGGAGAACAAGAAGGGTAGATAAACCCTTGTAAAAATGAAATCTTAGAGGAAATTTTATAACTCAAATAAGGTACATATCTCAGTTCTGTAAGAATTTCTTGCAGAATTAAATAGACTAGGGAGTAGTAGCATGATTTTGTTGTTAAGGCTTATTGCAGTTTGCACTGGATCCAATGACTGATGGACAACTTGCATGGTGATACTGATTGCCCAAGGTCAGCGCTGCACTGAAAGATATTATTAGAAGCCAACACTGTGAAATAGTGGGATAAAGCTTTAACTGTGGCCCAGGTGTCCTGAATTCAATAAACAGCTCAGCCTCCCTGATGATATTAGTATAGGAGGACGGCATGCCAGTCCTGGGGTGAAGAGTATGCACTTGTGTCTATGTCATGGCTGGTTTCCCTCAAAGTTCTGGGAAGTACAGGGAAAACATTATCTACAGGGAGGTAGATTAGTGGCCCAATCACTGTGGAGGAGAGATTATATACTAGCACATCTATTGCTCATCCATGGCCAGGTGAGAATGGGTACATGCAACGGGGTGAGAATTTATATTACCACAGTTCATCAGCAATATGACACTGCCCTATAGCACCTCATTCTCCTCACCAAAACTGGACATTGGCTAGAGCTAGTCTGGGGGTGGCTAGTTCTGTTTAGTACAGTGGGTCTGAGGGAGCAGCTGATAGTCAGCTGTGGGGAGAGCTTATTAAAGAATTTCGTCTGGTTGAAGGGATACAGTCTTTTCATACCCAGTGCCCTCATTAGGTCTGATTATTAGATTAGACCCCTTTTTTATCAGTAACATTTGGGTCAAACAAGGGAGATGGTACCTGTGCATGACTGAGAAATACACTTTGTTTTGGAAAGCATTAGACAAGTTCTGGAGTTCTAGCAAACACTATACAGTAACCTCAAGATGCTGTTGACCATAAATGGGGTCTGCTCACCTACATTTGACAGTGGTGATAAAAGTTGTAACCAGCTTGGCTTTCCTCATCTGTTAGATGAACCTTCCAGATAAATTGACTTCTCAGTTGCAAAAGGCATGTCTCAGACTGCTGCAGCCCTTTCAATGACAAAAGGCATGCCTCAGACTGCTGTTTTTACGTGCATTACCATTTGCAAAACCAAACAAAGCATTTAATAACTCATTCTGGAATAGTAAGAAAAGTAGGATACCCAGCAAAAGTGTAGCACATAAATTAGAGCAAGGTCTTATCAGCTGTGAATGTTGGAGTGCGTTACTGCAAACTCTCTACTCTTCTCCTGTCCTGCTTTCATTGGACTGTCTTGGACAGCAACAAATTTTACACCTTAGTTGCCCAATCCCATTTAAATTGACCAGGACCACAGACATACTGGCTATGCTACTTCCGATCATTTATGACTATGCCTGCAGTAATTGGCTTCAGCTTGCAGGAAGTGTTGCCCATTTTACTTACCTTCCAAAAATTCCCCACCCACTTCTCTGTGTTTTCAGCTTTATACATATTGTTCTCAACCCACTCTTCACTTCTCTCCAACTCTTCTGCTAAAGACATACCAAGTACCAAAACACCATATTTTACAATTTCCTTTTGCACTTAACAAAATCCCACATTTAAAAAACAGACCACCCTTTAAACCATCTCTCCCTGTCGTAACTCCATTTCACTACAAATACTGATCATGATCCCTTCAGGCCATCTCACAACGCTCATCCTACTTGTTGTTGTACCTCTCTATAGGAGGTCTATTTCCCACCTATCAGCATAATCAAATCTCTTTCATCATTAACCCTATGGATCTCACATTCTCTCCCACAATTTTCTGTGCCCATCCTTTTAATAAAATCACCCCAACTTTCCATTCTAGCCCCCAGTAACTTCTCACCATAAACATTATACACAAAGCACAGCTCTTCCCCACCATAAAACATACACTCATAACATCCACATCAAAATTCCTAAATACTTCCACAAATTCAACCCAGCCATTCTAATACTCCTTATCAGAGCCAACATTAAAACTATCTGCAGATCTTACCACCACTTCCTTCTATGCATAAGTTGTACAGATTCCCATATTTCTTGTACCCTTATCAATGCACAAAGCATTGTCAACAAATTGAGTAGACTGACTTTATGTAGCCAAATATGTGCCTTAGGCATTTCAGCTGTCACTGGATCATGGATCAAACTAAGCATTCCCAAATTCCAGCACTTCCTCCCTGTCACAATAATGAATAAGATGCTTGACTTAGTAATAGGGCAGGAGGAGGCTGTCTGTTACTATGCAAAGTCATATTAAGCCCACTGTTCCAGCCAAAGACAACACTATAACATGCATAAATTTCAACTGGGTCCTCCTAAAACTCAAGACTATGAAAAACACGCCCTTACTTATTGCAGTAGCACATCTTCCTCCTCCATTCTTTCTAA
Organism: Protopterus annectens; assembly: GCF_019279795.1. NCBI lineage: Eukaryota > Metazoa > Chordata > Ceratodontiformes > Protopteridae > Protopterus > Protopterus annectens. The sequence continues at coordinate 1,402,878,976 of NC_056739.1, read as the reverse complement.
ATTCAAATTCCTACTCTCTGAAATAGCCTATTCTAGCAACTTCAATAAGAAAGGACTCTGGAGCAAAAACAAACATCTGATTATCCTGGTGGATTCACTATTAACACATTTTTAAATAAAAAGAGCCTCCTGCAGCTAATCAATGAACCCACCAACCCCATAGTTCTCAACTACTGAGACTTTTGTCTCATATTTTTGGTCTGTTTCTCATATATATGGTTTTCTGGCAAGTCATTAAGAACTAAAGTCACCAAATAATAACAGACATTTGAGTTACAGACTTCATTTATTTCAGAAGATACAAGCTAATACAAAGGCTTTGTTATTCTAGCAACTTTTTAATTATATAAGAACAATATTTAGAATTTGTCCCTATGTTGGCCTTTGTCCTCCCATTATTTTTGCCTTTGTTGAGATTTCTTGCCCTAAGAGGTTGATAGATATGACCCACCCAAATCCTCACTCAAAGAATCTTTCAACTGTAGACCTGCTAATCAAAAGTTAACCTTCAACTGTCTCAAACACATTCATTCTTACTTTACTTTCTGTCATTACTCACAAAATGAAAAAAAGCATCTGACAGCTTTTAACTTTTCTACCATACTCAGCATCCAAGACCAAAACATAATAGCTACAAACCTAACATAAATGCTCCTCCAACTCCAGGATAAATTCTTTCCCATGGAAAAACACATTTTTAAGCAGTAAGAAACCCCATGGCTCACCAAAGGGGTTAATTTTTTCCACAGTCTAAGGGATGATGCCTAACCATCTTGGAAAAACAATCCAAAACCTGATAACCATGCTACCTTTACCAAACTGTGGAACTTAGCTAAACAATCCATTCAGAGCAACAAAGCAAAGCATGTCAAATCCAAGTTACTTTCCCTCTTTAATAAACCCAATCACTTCAGTCATAAAGTCAGTCTACTCAATGGATGCAATCCTCTGACTACAAATCCTGTCTAAATGTAATCTAGGCTAATCAGGGACCAATCACTTGCTCTGACTTTGTCAAATAATTTAGCCAGCCTTCCCAACCACCAACAGCATCTTAAGTCACCTTTCCTCTCTCCTATTGCCTCCTCCCTTCACCCCCTTTCTACTTTAAAAAATCTGACATAAAAAAGTCAGTAACATACTTGAAAACATGCCCACATACTCCCGCTCCCCCTCGGAGGTTCAGTCCATATCTTTCTCTGGTTTATCTACCACTGCAGGGGATTCCTACCTCAACCTCTTCATCGCATTTTAACCATTGCCTGAAACAAAATATAATGCCATGCACCTGGAAAGCAATAACCCCCTGCCCAAATGATCTAAACTTCAAAACTCCTCAAACTTCTTACGTATTTCAGTCCTATCCACTCTTTGCAAGGTCTGAGAAAAAGTTATGTATATCCAGCTCTCAGGATACATTTATCAATATTTTATTAATTTATTTATTTGACAGTTGTTTACTGGGAAAGTCTGACTGGCATAATATCCCCTTTTCAGCAGATGCCCTGTGAGAAAAGCTCCGCATTAACATAACATGGTTACAGTTAAATAAAGTTATTAAAAAAACTAATAGAATGACATATTAACTAAGAAAAAAATCAGCTTCAGCTCATATAGTGTGAACCTACACATACTGCAAATATTTGGTCAGATTAACAAGCTGAAAAAGAACATTGCCAATAGAGTATTTACAGGTTGCAGTTCATAGAGATGACATTAAACTCACTGAGAACACTCTTTGGAACAGAGATGTCTAGATAATATAGCTTAGGCCAAAATATATTTGATCTTTGTCTAAGAAATAGATTTTACAAATTCTGTCTTTCTCAACAATGTCAAAGCATGCTGGTGGTGAACAAAGGGAGGGACTAGTTCAGCCTGAGGTAGTGCAGGAGCAGAGCAAGGTTTTATTAGGTAGTCTTTTAGAGGTAGTTTCTTGCAGTTGGAGAGGTTAGAGGTAGATCTAATTTGTAGAGGGATAGCATTCCATTTTTTATCAACAGAGTATAAATGTAGAATATATATATATATATATATATATATATATATATATATATATATATATATATATAGAGAGATAGATATATATATATAGAGAGAGAGAGATAATACAGATATATATATATATATATATATATATATATATTTATAGATAAAGAGAGAAAATGTTCTTCATTAGATCAAAGTAGCCTATTAAGGTGAGGGGAATGTAAAACAGGAGTAAAAGCAGGGCAATCACCGACTTTGTGATTAATGTGTGTGGTGATAAGCTGTTATGTAATCTAACTATTGAGGCAGGTCAAGCCAGTTGAAAGCCTTAAGGGCAATGCAGGGGTGACTGTACTATTGTTTGCTGGTGACAAATTTTGCAACCTTACTATAGCATGCCTACAGCCTCAAGGATAGTTAGGATTGGTGTACTGTATAAGGGAGATGGGAGAAGGTAGGCGGTGACAAGAGTGGTTTTTGTGGTTCTGCTAAAGAAGTGTTTATGCCTCTGGAGCATTCCTAATTTTTGGTGAGTCTTTCTATGTTATTTTAAACATGGAGGTCAAATATAAGTTATCATCTATAATCACTTCAATAAGTTTTGTATGGGAGAGTACTTCAATTTCAGTTTTGTGTAGTGAAATAATTTTAAAATTTGCTTTATCAGGTGTGTGTGTATGTGATTTGGGGAAAATAACACTAACTTTGTTTTTTTGTTGAGTAGTAACTGAGCACTATGGATATATTTCTCAAATGAGAATAAGCTTCCTGTGTAATATGGAGGAGTTAAGGCAAGTTATTAGATGCACATATAAGCAAAGAATCATCAGCATATTTTATAATAGAAGCTGGACATTCAGAGGTGTAGAGATCATTGATAAAGATATTAGAGAGGAGAGGACCAAGAATAGTGCAGTAGTGAAGACTTCCACGTATGGTGAGAGAGTGTTTTGCCATTTCAAAGTCTGGAGCCTTTCAGTTAAACAGCTATTGAGCCATAGTAATGAAGAATGAGACAGTCCATGTTTGGATACTTTATACAAGAGTTTAGGGTGAGAAACTGTATTGTAAGCTTTTGACAGGTCATGAAATAAGCAGGAAACAAGTTTGCTGTTGTCCCTGTATTTGTTTATGGTGTCAGTGAATGATAGGAGAGAAGTAGTTGTACTGTGTGTTGGATGGAAGCCATGTTGGATGTTAAGATCCATTTTTGTAGAAAATGGTGGAGGAGTTTCTTATCAGTAAATCTTTCAAAAATGTTTGAGAGAGGTAATAATATTGCAATAGGCCGAAATTTTGAGACATCAGTTGAGATGCCACCTTTATGAAGAAGGATAGCATAGGATTTTTCCATAGTGAGAGTACATAAGATTCAGATATTAATCTATTGATGAGGATAGAGACTGGGTTTGCTGTAGCATTGGCAGCTCTCTTTAGATAGAAGAAATCCCAAAAGTATTTGTGCTGGTACAAGGCAAATACAGGCAACTCACAAAAGTCTCTCCAAGCTTCTTCCACAAGTCTTTATTAAACAGATGTAAGCACTTTCACGTAAAACATTGCTTCTTCAGACACCATGTTTTACATTGTGAAAGCACTTACATCATTTGTAATCATTTGTGTACACAGAGGTGTACACCAGAGATTTTATCAATCAGACCTTACTGCCATTTGCGTACAGAGAGTTGTCTCAGGTACACAGTTTAGTTTACTGCTGTGTATACGGAGATTCCATTTGTTTATCAAACCTTACTGCCATTTGTGTACGGAGAGTTGTGTCTGGTAAAGGGTTTAGTTTACTGCTGTGTATACAGAGATTCCGGTTGTTTATCAGACCATTTGTGTGTGTGTGTGTGTGTGTGTGTGTGTGTGTGTGTGTGTGTGTGTGTGTGTGTGTGTGTGTGTGAACTCTGAGCAGGATCTGGTCAGGGTGAATAAAAATATGTGAATGGCAACAAATCTCTGGTGTACTGAGACCCATGTCAGGTTTTATATAGGACACTGTGGTCTAGACAGGGTGAGGTTTTGTGTTTCAGTAAACAAAGAGGCAACAAGACCTGGAGTAAAAGATACAGATGCTGCTAAATGGAGTAAAAGATACAGATGCTGCTAAAAAGAAAATGATTATTTATAATGGCAGGCCATAATACTGCCAGGGAATGTAGAGTGAGAACACTGAGCACAGCATAGATATTACACATATTACTCTAGCAAACCTGGGAGTGAATGTGTGTGTGTGTGTGTGTGTGTGTGTGTGTGTATGCTGTTTGTTCTGCTCCTCATAAAATCTGTGGTTTCTGAGTTTTTGATTCCTGATATTTGATGGTGCAGTGGTAGCATTGTTGCCTCACAGCTAGAGGTGCTCTGTTTTGATTCTTGGCTGGGGTGCCTTCTGTGTGGAGTTTTGCATGTCCTCCCCGTGTTTGTGTGGGTTTTCTCTGGTGTCCTGCCATGTTACAATTACGTGTCTGCAGTATTTCTCCCTGGGCCTCTGATGAAAATTGATTTTTGTTCCAAGTCAGACTTGCCTGGTTAGCAAATGTTAAATAAATAAAATTGACAGGCATTTCAATTTCAGGCTTCATATTCTTCAGAAAGTACATAGTAACACAACAACTTTTATTCTAGCAATTTTCTAAGTTTATCAGATGAATATTTGAAATGTGTCCCTATTTTTGGGACTGTATTCCCCCATTATTGGCATTTTCCAGGTTTTTTGTGTTAAGGTTGAGGGCTATGGTGAGAACTGAATTCACTGAATATGTTTGAGGGCTGTATTCCCCCATTACTGGCTTTGTCCAGGTGTTTTGTGCTAAGAGGTTGATAGCTATGATGAGAACTGAATTCACTAAATGGTAGTCATTTAAGTTTTAGTCTTTCTCTTGTTCAAAAAAACAGCTGATTTGGCATAGTGGTATGTTGCTCTGACTGTTTTGCACAGGGTCATGGATTCAAGACTTGGCAGTGAAATGTATGGTGGTAACACAGCATTTTATTCTAGCAACTCTCCAAGATTATACAAGCAATGTTTAAAATGTGTCCCTGGTTTTTGGGCTTTTGCCCCCCCCCCAAATAAATTTTGGCTTTTACCAGATTTCTTGTGCTGCAAAGTTGAGAGATACAGTTGAGTGTCGAGTAGATTTTACAAGGGGCTAAGAGCTGCAGGGGAAAAGAAGTTTAATGCTGCTTATGCTAAGTCTGCTTGCATCGTTAATAGCACAACTGGTAGTGTACTTGCTTTTGATGCAGAAGGCTGTGGGTTGTACTCCCACAGAAGGTGGATGCTGCCATACTGAAAATGTCCTCTTTGGCGAAGATACCTAGTAACTATGAACTTGTTATCAGTTTGTCATCCATTCCCTATTGCAATATTACTAGCTTATCACTTTTTTAATGTAACCTACGCAATTTATTCCTCAAAGGCAACAGGCACTTTATTTGTAAATGAAACAATGAAATATAAAGTTGTTTGCTAGCAGCAACCTCTTCATTAGTTACAGATTTTTTTAATGTGGAATTATTTAGATGACTTTTACTTCTGCAGAGATTGTGCATATTTACTGATACTGGTGAACTGTAGAAGTTTGAGTAGACGTTTATGATGGAAATGGTGTCAATTGGGCAGTTTTGTTATTATTGGTGCACAGATTATGTTTCATTGTTTACTGGAAAAATGTTCAAAACAATAAATTTAAAACACTCTCTAACAATAGCAATGTATTATACAAGGGATATAATTTAATACAATCAGGAATGTGTATTACACAACACATGTATGTTTCATGTGTATCATTTGAAAACAGCCCAAAGTTAATCTTTACTCTAGCCAAATGCATTTTATTTGAATGTGGATTTCAGTGCTGTTTCAATGAATGTGAGGTTCAAGGGCAGAGAAGTTTTAATGCTAAGTATATTTTCATTGTGAAACTGCATTGCTTTGTTTAGCAGATGTCTTAGTGTTTGTGCTGTAAAATGCAAAATAAAACTTTCAAATGAAATCCAAATCATCGCAGAAATAAAGCAGTGTGCACATTACATTGTTTATGGTAAATGGGGCGAAATAGCCAAGCAATGGGACACTGGAATGGCTGCAGGCGAGAGGCTCCATTCGACCATGATTTTGTGAGGGGGAAGGACGGCAAACTCAAAGACAGCCCCGGCTGAACTATACCTCTCAACTGTCCAGATTTTCACAGAATTAATAGATTTTTGCTTCTTATTTTTGGTTTGTTCCTCATAAAATATGTGGTTTTCTGGCAAATCATTTAGGAATTAAGTCACTAAATAATGAGACATTGAGTTTCAGACTTTAGAACCTTCAGAAAAATGCATACTAAAGCAAGACCTGTTATTCTATCAACTACGTTTATACAAGAGCAATTGTTAGTACTGTTTATATGTTCCCCCAATATATTTGGCCTTGTCCAGATTTCCTGCGTTAACAGGTTGAGAGGTACTTGCAAATAAATTGCTTTATAGAATTAGGCATATCCAAATCTCTCAACTGTCCCCGATTTTGGCTCAAAATGTTGCTCTCCTTCTAATAATCCCTCCGCAAAATGGCAATTTTGGAAGAAAACGTGGAGGGTTTACAATTAATAAATAACTGCAATAATCAGAGTTCTAGATTGCTTTTATTTCAGAAATGCATGTAGATTTGTTTATTTTGTCAGCTGCTCAAGTTAACAGTACTATTACAGCTGAGTAACGTCTCCAGGCGTTTTTGCAGTTACTGCCTACTGCGCATCTAGGCGTCAAATATTGCCTGTTCATATTTGCAATAATAATTCTAAAACCATGCTGCATACAAGGTATCAGAATATTTTATCTTGAAGCATACATGATGGCAAATACAATTGTATTGATATATGACCTCTGACAATTAGTATTTGTTATAATTGTAAGGTGATAACTTCATTTTTTAAATGCTGAAGCCACACCCGCTTGGAGTTAAAGGTACATACTCAAAAGACCTCTACTGGAGGGAATGAGTTAAAGTGTCCCTTCTTTGACAGGTTCCCAGCTGTATTGCATACTGTTCTTTACCACCATTGAAAGCCTTTTTGTTGTTGCCATGCAGAGAATACTTACATAACTAGATAACGTATAAGCCTTGGGTATTGAAATGCATATGACAGTATTTATAATAAAGGACAGGATTACATTATTTTAAGAAGCTCATTATCTTTGTTGGAGACTTGTAGTCATCTTTGCAGGCTTTACCCGTAAACTAAACAGAATGCCACTCTATCATATATGGTCCATAACCTGTGCAGTAATCCTTTAAGTAATGTATCTTGACCTTGTTTCTTGTTTGCTGTTCAATTTTTACTTTGATCATGTTTTCCCCATGAAACAAGTAGATAGTTGTTGTCAGGCAGCAGGTCTTTTTTGGAATAGAAACATTTTTACAAGTGGGGGTATCACAGAGATTGCTACTTTCAGCATGTTACTTGGTACTTTTATAAAACGGACTATAAATTATAATTAGAACTGCAGTACAAGGAGATGTGGTTTGAGTTGAGTGCTGCTTGTTTTTTTATACTTGATTTTACCTGGCATTCCAGTAATTTATTTAAAAAGTAATTTATTTTTTCATGCCTCACAGCCTTTTTGTTTCCATCTAGAAATTAAGTAAGCTGTTATGCAGCCAATGCATTGAAATATTTTTTTTCTTCTACACTTCATTTTGTCTTGATTGGATTCTCATAATGATGGTTTGGCACCCAGGACAGCATATTTAATTAAAGTTCCAGTTGTTGTGGTTTTGAACATAGCTCCTCCCCTTTCTAGTTGGACACACCTCCGTCCCATTGGCCCCACCCATTCAGCTGTCTCCTGCAGCCCCCCTTCGATTTGAAGTCACCAGCCGGCACTGGGTTCTGGACATAGCTGAAGAAGGCCTTCTGACTGTCCTTAGCCTGCAAGGATATCCTGACCTCATAGTTGGCCTGGTTGGACTTAATTTGACCTCTTATTAATTGTTGAGTTGTATAAGAGAGCACTTGTCTTTAGGGCTGTTGCTCCTCCTGATTTGGCCACAAGTTTTCTTTTTTTATTAAATACCCTGCTTAACTGAGGATTCCACCAGTGGGATTTGTTTTGGTGTTTGTTTTAGGTTTATTTCTGGTAGCTATGGCATCTTCTATACATCCATTCACTTATGTGTATAGGGGCTCTGTGAATAATTTTGCATATGTAGCTGTACTCTCAAAGTTAGGGGAGTCTTTAATTTTGACAGTCTGTTACTTAATAGAATGTAGTTTCCTTAGAATAGTTCATAACTGTTACTGGTTTAGGTGGGTTTTCTTTTGATTTTTATTTCAAAGGAGACAGCTTTGTGATCTGACCTCACTAGTAAGGATGTGCCACAGATGGTTCAACGTTCTCCCATGTTGGTGAGTACCAGATCCAGTATAATAGATCCTCTGGTTGAAAGCATGCACTATCTCTTCCAGGGTGTTTGTATTAATAAAGTCCAGGAAGTGCTGTGCCTGTGAATTTGTGGAATTGTAAGTTTCTCTGTCTATAGAAGGGTAGTTAAAGTCACCCATGAATAGGGTATTGGGTTGGATGGTGAGTGCCTCTAGTAGTTAGGTAAGAGTCGAGAGGCACTAGGGATATAGATAGTGACCTGTAGCAAGCTGTGATATGGTAAGGGACCTTACTTATGGTGATTTGCATGTGCAGTGAACTCCATGATATCATCCTGTTTAACCAACCTGGAGGTATGTTTGTTGCTAAAGTAGATCGAGACACCACTGTCTGTGCTGTTGCTTGTCTAACTGTGGGTAAGGTATTTAGCCTTGCACTACTGGAGTACTTTCTATGGCTTTAAACTAAGTCTCAGTCATGGCATAGATGTCGCTATTCTCCATACTGGAAGGGCTTGAAGTGTATGGAATTTTTTGTTTTGGTGCCTGGAATTGGGCAGTAACACCTTAAGTTTGCTTGTAGACTTGTTCACTATGTTGGTAGCTTTATCTTTTAGGCATTTCCTTAAAAAGGCTCTCAGGGGTGGATAACGTTTAGCCAATATCCAAAAGCCTGGGGGGGGGCATAGGGGGAGCACATCCTTGGCAAAGCGGTGTGGTCTTTTGACCATGTCCTCCCATGATGACAAATATTGAATTCCCTTGTAGTGACACCAAAAAAAAGCCAGTTATAAAAATCAATCATTTTCTGTGCATACTTTGGCATCATTCTTAATGAAAATAGAATGCTGCTCACTGCAAACCTCAGACCTATCTGTGCCACATATTCTGAGACCCATTATTCCTGTTTTCATATAGTCCAGTGTGGTACATCTCAGGTCATTTACACCCACATGGATAATGATACAATCATTTTGGTACCTGGGAGAAGTGACTTGAGAGCATGAGTGATATTGTGGATCCTCATTCCAGATAGGCAACTAACTGTTATTGTCTCTTTGTCTAACCTGATGAGTGGAGCAACTGTGTGATAGACAATGGAGTCCCCACTGACAAGAGTATTTGGTAAAGTATATGCTTGCCTTACGGGCTTTGCTCTTGGAGGACCATTGGGGGTAGGCTTATATGAGATGGTTGGTGCTGCTTTTGATGTGTGTTTAAGTGATTGCTGAGGAGTAGTGTTGCCTATAGATGGCTTTGGAGGTCTTTGAGATTTGGGAATGTTTCTTTTAAGCACCTTAGCATAAGACAATCTGCGTTTGTGTGGCAAGCAATGCGTGTGAGGGATGTAGAGTTGGTATTCCTGACAACCTCATTTGTATATGAGATTTTTGTCTCCAAGGAAGTTGTGTATCTCTTGCATACCATGTTATTTTCTTTAATGATTAACTGGTTTTCTCAGAACATGACAGAGTTGCTACATTGCCTTTGGATGCCCAAATCTACCCAAATGGACACAGAGACATTTAGAAGTTGCATATCCATATTGTCTGGACATGTAATAAGGTGTGCTGTTTAGGATTAAGGATTGGGTTTTAAGAGGGGTCTCCTAGGGTAATTCTGGTGTTAGTGGCAATATGTTATACACTGCAAGGATATGGTGGCTAATTGATGGGCAAGTTAGCTACTCTAAGCTCAATTCTGCACAATGTCACACTGTTTAACAGATTTGGTACTAGGAACCCACAACAGCAGACAAATTAGTAAAAAACAAAAAACAAATGCAGTCCAAAATTACAAGCAGAGTAAACCAAGTGGCAACGCTTACTGTAGCATGGAGCTCTTTTTTCCGATTGAGAACTTCTTCAGAGTGAAATGTCCACAGAAATAGAACCACAATTTATAAACCTTAAACCAATCAAGTAAAATATGTTGTATAATTGATTAATTAATACACTTAGCCAAACCTCAACCTTAAAAAATCTAGAAAATGAGATTGCATAAGAATTACTTAAAAATCTGATGTGCATCTTGAATTTAATAAAAATCAGTTATTTAAAGGACCACTACGGGTAAATGATGAAAAAACATATATTTTTTATCTAGTCATGATTTTCTGCACCTCCCAAAGCTACTTTAATCCAAAAAAGTATTCATTCTTATTTGTATTTTTTTTGTTCTTCTGTCTGCCCTCATGGGAGCAGACATCCCAATGAGACTATTATGTCCCAAAATGCAGTCTGACAGCTCTGATTGTGAGAACAATTAGCCCTACCTTTTGTTGTCAAATCAGGCTTCCATTCACTTAGAATGGAAAACCTGAAAAATATTGCCAAGTTTAAGTCAGTATCTCAAGTGTCATTGACTGTCCTGCACTGAGTTTTACAAATGTTGTTCATACTGATGCACTACACATTTTCTGAAAGAAGCTTGGAAAAGTGTCACCTAATTACAGAGATAAAAAAGACTTTTTACAAAGAGCAATTTTGTTACTGTCAGTTCCAGACCAAGTTACTCCTCCCATCTCCACTCCTATGAGCCAGAGTCTCAGATTTCCAGCTAGGCTAGGTTCAGCTAATTAGCAACCCTGCATGACAATAGACATCAAACAAATGTCAGCCTGGTGTGCCACTAAAACTGTTCCTCCTTACTGTTGACTTACACATTTCCAGGCTTAGTGGGAGAAAAAAAACATTAATCTGAATTCAACTTTTTGTCTACTATATCAATTTTCTCAAATGGACATAGTGAAATATCTGCTTTGGAGTGTGTGTAGTGCTTACTGGCTGGCCACATACTTATTTTTGCATAATTACTGTAATATAGCATAAAATTAACCATACTGCCAAACTTTACTTAACAACTGAATATTTTTTTTTCTTAACAGTAGCCTTCCTATGCTCTTAAGTCAGCCACTAGTTTTTGTTACAATAGCTTCACACAGCCTTTTTTTTTTAATTAGTTCCGATATATCTCTTATTCTTTCAACAACAAAGTCAACTCGTTGAGAAAGCTTCAAAGTTAAAGTTTTTCTAAGTGGCAGTACTACTCCTTTGGTTCAAATCACACAGAGTGCATGAAGTGACATCCACTGCATGATAATTATTCCTACTTGCAAGAATTTTCATTGTTTGTTCAAGACAATCCAAAACCGGATTCAAGAATCAATTTTGATTCCACCATGTCAGAGCAAAGGTATAATGCCAAATTAGGTACACTTGTGAGGTATGCTGATTTGACACAATACACTGTTCATAGGGCTGTACTAGGCTATTGGCCCTAGGGCCTATATAAGCCTAGCCAAGAAGCTACCCTGGCTTTCGCCGCCCAAGAAAATTATTTTCCTTTGCCACTGTCGAGCAGAGCCACAGAAGTTATCCCCATGGTGAATTTCCTATTTCCCATGCAATCATGATTTTTCTTGAAGAGTGCTAATGAGGACCTTTGTTTGATATAGATAGGTAGTTTGTCATAGAGTATGGGAAGTCTCTAGGACAGGAATCTATCCCTTCAGCATGTTCTGTTTATTGTGGTTGCAAGGTTTAGAGCCCTAGAGCATGTAGCTTGGAGGGATTGGGATTTTTTTAAGTGGAGCATGTGCAACAGCTCTGGGTTTGACATAGGTTTGTATGTTAGGCAGAGATCGCCTCTGAGTAGGCGATATATGGTGGAGTAAAGCTGAAGATTTTTGAGATGGTCTGCATAGGGCATCTATTTTAGGCCAGTAATCCTCTTTGTGAGGTATTTCTGCTCTCTTTCCAGTTGTTGTAGATGTCTTGTGAGGTACATGTCAAAAGGGGTGTTGTAATGTATAATGGGACTAATAAGTGACGAGTAGAGGGGAACAATGACGTCTTTTTATTGGATGAGAAACTTTTTTGTGATGAGGTGTGCCACGTAGAAGGATTTCCTGACTACTGTGGCAATGTGATTATCAAAGGAGAGACTACTGTCCACCTGAGTCCCGAGGTCTCTTATCACACTTTCGGTGTTAAGTTTACTACTGCCTATGTGGTGTTTCCTGGGTACAGAGTTTTTACCAAAGGAGATGACAATGCACTTTTTGTCACTGAGCTTGAGGCCATGGCTTTGACACCAGGCATCTGTTTAAGTGAGGCCGTTTTGTAGGATGTCCACATTGTTAGGAGTTTCGCTTATTGCTTCTAGTTTGCAGTCATCTGCAAACATCGTTAGCCAAAGACCTTCTATGTGTTAGCCTGTACTTCAGAGAAGTAGATACCAAACAGGAGAGGACCCAGGACTGAACCCTGTGGTACTCCACTTGTCACTGGTCTGAAGTCAGATTTGAAGTCTGCTACTTTCACATTGACTTTCTGTCAGTGAGCCAGTTGGCAACCCATCTTGTGACATAGGTATTTATACCTAGTTTAGTGAGTTTATCTATAATTCCAGAGTGGGGAATGGTGTTGAAAGCCTTGGCGATATCTACATAGGCTGTGTGAACCACCTTACCCTCATCTACGGCTTTGGTGACTGCTTCAAAGAAGTCTATCAGGCTTAGGAGACATGATCTACAAACCCAAACTGGGTGGGGTCGTGAGTTTGGAGATTACCAATGTCTGTGTTTACAAGTTGCATGATGATTCGTTCCATCAGGCTAATGGGGTGGTAGATCCCGGGGATCATTGTGGTTCCACCCTTACTGGAGTGGGATAATTGTTGCCGTGTGCCATTCAGTGGGCACAAAGCCTGAGGTGAGGCTATGATTGAACATGTGACTTAAGTGTGGTGCCAGTTTGCTCTGTATTTCATGTAGAATGCAGCCTGGGATGTTGTCAGGTCCCTTGGATGCTGTGTTGTTGTCTTTGGAGAGTGTGCTTTTTACCTGTGCAGCCATGATGACAGGAACATTGCATTCTTCCGGTATAGAGATGGGCTCTTTAGGGGGTGAGAAGGGGGTTAAAGTTAGCACTGAACCTATCTGCCAGGATGTTGGCAATATCAGTTGGATCTGTATATTTAGTGTCGTTGTGCTGTAACTTACAGCAGATCCGAGTGTTGCCATTGAGATTCTTGACATAGCTATAAAATTCTTTGTGGTTGTCTTTAGAATCAGTGGCAATTTTGTTTTTATAACTAGCTTTGAGGATTTTATGAGGTATCTCAGCTTCTTACCCAGTCTGACCAGGGATTTTCTCCAATCATGGGATTTTACTCTTTTTTGCAACAGTTTCTTTTTTCTGTTGTAGAGTTTGTCTATGGCAGAGGACCACCAGATTGGCTTCATTTCTTTGGAGGATAGCATCTTAGTTCTGTTAGGGATAGCACGATCCATGCACTCGTGTAAGTGCTTATAAAGTGCAATTGTGTAGTATTCAGCAGTCATACCTCTATTGTCCATCTACATGGGTGTCAAGAAGCTTGCCACTTCTGTCTTAAGAAGTGTGACGTTAGCTTTGGGGAGAGTTTTTACGGTATTTTCCCTAATAGGGGGTGGGGACGGGATGTGGATGTCTAGGGTGATTAGCTTGTAGTCGGGTCTGACCAATGAGGAATTGACCTTTGGCGTGGAACACAGGTCACCCATGTTGTTAACGACCAGGTCTAGACTATTGCTTCCCCTGGTGGGGGTGTGGATAAGTTGATCCAAGGCTGTTACCCTCCTGTTTCCCATCACACCACCGTCAATCCATTCATGCATTGACTGAGTTAATGAAATGAGTTAATGAAACAACAAAATATGTACAATGACTGCCCTGACACACCATTGAATTATTTCCTATATCTACCCCATCCTGGATATCATGTCAGTATGCAGATGCATTTGCACGGTTGTCCCCTTCATTAATATGACTATGTATGACCAAGTACCAAAATTAATTAATTATTGCAAGAAAAAAACACCTCATCACCAAAAGAACACCATCCCCATGATGAAGCATGGTGGTGGCAGTATCATGCTTTGGAGTTGCTTTTTTTTATCTGTAACTGAGGCTTTAGTGAAGGTGGAGTGAATTAGAGACAGTTCATAGGTTCATAGGTAGTTACTAGGCTATCCGCTCAAGGGCATTTATAAGCCTATCCTGAGTGTGTTGGCTTTTGCCGCCCTATTGATTAATTAACTGAGCCTCTGTCAAGCAGAGCCAATGAAGTGATCTCAGGGGTGTATTTTCTGTTACCCATCCACTTGTGTTAGTGAGGGGCTCTGCCTAATGTAGTTAGGAATTTTGTTCCAAAGCATGGGGAGTCTCTGTGACTGGACTCTGTCCCTCCAGCATGTTCTATTTTTTGTTGTGGCGAGGTTTAGCTCACTAGAGCGCATGGCTCGCAGTGACTTGGATTTCTTTAGGTGGAGCATGTACATCAATTCTGAGTTGGACATGGCTTTGTAAGTCAGGCAGAGATCATCTCTGAGTAAGCAATATGCCATTGAGTACAGCCTGAGTTTTTTCAGTCGGGCTGCATAGGACATATGTATTAGGCCAGTAATCCTCTTGGTGAGGTGCTTTTGTGGTCTTTTCAGCTGTTGGAAGTGTCTTGTGAGGTACATCCCAAATGGGGCATTGTACTCTATGATGGTTCTGATGAGTGATGAGTAGAGGGGCACTATAACCTCTTTATTTCTAGATGCAAACCCCTTAGTAATTTGATGGGCCACATAGAAGGATTTCCTAACTACTTTGGAAATATGATTGTCAAAGGAGAGATTACTATCTACCTGGGTCCACAGATCTCTTATTACCTGTTCTGTATTAAGGGGGCTGCCACCTATTTGGTAATTCGTGGGTGTTTTGTTTTTAGCAAACATGATGACTGTGCATTTTTTGGCATTTAGCTTGAGGCCATGACTTTGACACCAGGTGTCCATCTCAGTAAGTCCCTTTTTGAAGGATGTCCGTGTCAGCCGGATAGTTGATTATGGCTCCCAGTTAGCAGTCATCGGCGAACTTGATCAGACATAGTCCTCCTGTGTTTGCCTGTACTTCTGAGAAATATATGCCGAACAGTAGGGGTCCCAGAACAGAGCATTGCGGGACACCACTTGGGACTGGTTTAGAGTCGGACCTGGAGCCCACAATTCTTACTGTGTGAGTTCTGTCTGTAAGACAGTTGGCAACCCATCTTGTGACGTAGGGGTTTATGTTCAGGTTGGTGAGTTTTTCTATAATACCTGATTGAGGAATGGTGTAGAATGCCTTGGCAAGATCAAGGTAGGCTGTGTGAACCACCTTTCCCTCGTCTATGGCCTTGGTGACTGTCTCGAATAAGTCAACCAGGTTTAGTAGGCATGATCTGCCCTTAACAAAGCCTAACTGGGTTGGGTCAAGTGTTTTGAGGTTCCCTATGTCTTTGTTAATGAATTCCATGATGATGCGCTCCATAGCCACGTAGACCTAGCTCGTCAGGCTTATGGGGCGATAGTTACCAGGGTCAGTTGTGGCCCCTCCTTTGTGGAGCGGAATAACCGTTGCTGTGTGCCATTCCATGGGCACTGTGCAAAGGCTGAGGTTGAACAGTGTGTTTAGGTGGGGGGTTAGTTTGTTCTGTAGGTTCGTGCAAGACGCAGCCTGGGACACCATCTGGCCCCATTGATGCTGTGTTTTTGGCTTTTGAAAGGGCTGTTTTCACCTGTGCTTCTGTGATTTCTGGGACACAACACTTTTCCAGTATTGTTGTGGGCCCTTTTGAAGGCGAGAGAGAGGTGACGTTTGCACTGAATTTATCTGCCAGGATGTTGGCAATATTAGTAGGTTCAGTATATTTTGTGCTATTTTGCACTAGCTCAGAGCATATCTGCAAGTTTCCACTTAGATTCTTTACATAGCCAAAGAAGGTTTTGTGTTTATCTTTTGAATCCTTGGCTATTTTTCTTTCGAAGTTAGCCTTGGATGATTTTATGAGGGACCTTAGTTTATTACTGATACTGATCAGGGATGTCTTCCCTTCTTGGGATTTGCTTTTTTTATGAACTAGTTTCCTCCTTCTGTTGTATAACCTGTTTATGGCAGGGGTCCACCAGACTGTTTTCCTTCTCTTAGGGGAGTGAGTCTTGGTTTTGCTATGGCTGGCACAATCCATGCATCCTTGGTGCTCATAGAGTGCAATTGTAAAGGATTCTGCATCTTGGGCAGTGTTAACCTTTAGCGTGGGGGCTGTGAAACTTACCACCTCTGCCTTAAGTAAGGTGCTTTAGAAAAGTTTTCACTGTGGTTTCCTTGGTTGGTGGTGGTGGTGGGGTGTGGACATCCAGGGTGATTAGTTTATGGTCTGATCTAACCAGTGACTGGTTGACCTCTGGTACGGAACACCTGTCACCCATGTTGGTGATGACCAGGTCCAATATGTTGTGGCCTCTGGTAGGGGAGTTTACCAGATGATCCAGGGCATTTGAGTTGATAAATTCCAGGAAACGCTGAGCCTGGGAGTTTGTACTCAAGTAGTTTTTCCAGATAATGGTAGGATAATTGAAATTGCCCAATATCAGGGTGTTCTGTAGGACCTTCATGTTTTCCAGTGTCTCCAGAAAGGTGGAGTGTTGGTCATGGGTCATGGAGGGTGGTCTGTAGCAGGCCACAATTTGCACGGCAGATTTGCCCGATGTTAGTTGCACATGGATGTTCTCCGAGGTATCATGCTGCGCCACTAACCTGGAGGTGTGGGTATCCTTGATGAATATGGATACACCCACTGCTTTTGTGTTTTGGTCCGTGTTCTGTGGCCGAAATGTGTAGTATGAGTTGTAGCCCACTAGTGCTGGAGTGCTCTCTGGAGCCTTGAACCAGGTTTCAGTTAATGCACAGATGTTGACGTTCTCCATACTTCAGAGTGCTTCGAGTGCATGCATTATGAGATTTAAACTCCTGGCATTGAGTAGCATAACCCTCATTTTTTTACTTGTGCTGTTTACGGTGGTGGGTTTGAATTTTGAGCCTTGCCTAAAAAAGCCACTATGGGGTCACCAATAGCCTTGGCCAGTATTCGAAAGCCAAGAGATGACAGGTGCAAGCAGTCTCTTACAAAGCAACGTGGCTTGTCGAGCATGTCATCCCAGGCTGACAGACACTGCAACCCCTTTGAATGACACCAGAAGCTTAGCCAGTTGTTGAAAGTGATATTTTTTTTCTTTATAACGAGGTATCATTCTTGATGAGGGCAGGATGCTACTCAGGGTCATACCCGCCTGGGCTACATGATCAAAGAGCTCTTCCATGTCTCTTTTCATGTATTCCAGGGAGGTATGTCTCAGGTCATTCACACCAACATGAACAATGACAGAGTCATATTTGTACTTGTTCTGGAGTGACCTGAGTGCTTGTGTTATGTGTTGGATTCTGGCTCACGATAAGTAGCTAACAGTAACCTTCTCCTTGTCCAGCCTAGTGAGTGGGGCGTCAGTGTTCCTGACTATGGAGTCACCTATTACTAGTGTATTAGGCATGTTATGTCACCTTAAGGGCTGTGATTTTGCGGCACATTGATTTTGTGTTTTATGTGTTGTCTGGTTTGTGATGGGAGGTGCAGGTTTTGTGGGTGTCTGCTTTGGAGCTCTCTGATTCTTTTGCAGGTTTTTATTTAGAGCCTACGAGTATGATTTCGTGTATTTATGTGTATTTTTTGCCAGTGCTGGTTTAGTAGCTCTATGTGAGGCTGGAGGTGTGGTGCAAGTGTTAACCTACTCTTCATGACTGTCTGTTCCAGTCTTGGCTGGAGTGACCTTAGCCTCCTGGTTGGCTGTATAATTGCATCTCTCACATATGTTAGTGTTTTGTGGTAGGAGGAGAGGGCTGTCTGTGTACATGAGGCAGTTAGAGGAGGTTGGACTAATGGTTAAGGTGTTTGCCTTACAAACACAAGGTGCAGGGTTTGAGTCTCACAAGGGATAATTGGCTAGGCTTAAAATGGCTCGCAAGGACAGTTAGCCTAGTACTAACCTATGAACCTATGAACCTAAGTTGTAACATTGCCTTAGGATACCCAGATTCACCTGCTGGACTGGAGAGTACACCTGAGTTTGTCCTTTGGTCATGCCTGAATAGTAGGGTGAGCTGCTTAGTCGCTTGGTTGGGGAGGGGTGGATAAAGAGCATTGCCTTGCTGTGCAGTCAAATGTTGGGGTATACTACTGCTTGCTATTAGGTCTGAGCAAGTGCTGGACTGTAGGATGCTTTTTGAGTGCTTAGGTTGAAAGTTAGACTAGTTTCAAGTGTACAACTGAAGCAGAGACTTAGTGGAGCCGGGAATAATTTAACCCTAGCTAACCGGTGCTGCCCGGCACACAAAACCATGCAAACGCGGTTTTTAAACTAATAACTTCTGGGCTGGAACCACTCCTCCAGGGACAGGTGGCTGTTCAAAGTTACCCTCTCTCACAGGTGAACAGAGAAACTTCCCTCTATCCAAGTAAGGTATGGGCAACTCAAATACTTGTAACACAGCCCTGAATTCAGCACTAGCCTGAAAACAGGACAATACTAGCTATGAAAGGCGGGAAACAAGAATTTTTTTTTTTAAAATATAAGGCAAAAACAGTAAAAAGTACACTTAAAACAGCTTTAAACAACTACAAGCGATCAGAAAAGGCTATTGCACTTTAGTGTGTAGTCTACTACAGTTAAAAAATTTATATAAACAAAAATCAACTTTTTAAAAGTGCAGGCAGTCAAATAAGTACAATATATGGGAAAAAAGCTTTTAAATCACAAAAAATGCTGGAAAAATCAGCGTTTAGGTGGAAAACAGTTCAGTACAGCAAGAAAATGCAGAAAACTGATACTCAATCACTCCAGAGTCTCTCTTTTAAGATAGAAGGCTTGTATCAGTTTAAAGCTTTCTAGTGCTTTCCAGTTGGTTAGGTACAGGTAAGATGGGAAACAAGCGCAGATGTGGTCTTTTAAACCAGAAAGTTGAAAGAGATGGGCAACTTCCCGAATGATCAATAATCTACAATTCCATTCAGTTTTGGCCCAAAACCTTCAGGGGTATGATAAAATGCTGAAGATGAAGAGGAATTTCACCTTTCAGCACAACAATGACCCCAAGATGACATCTAAATAAACAAAAGCATGGCTGGAAGAGATGAAAATTATAGTTTTGCAATGGTCCAGCTAGAGCCCATACCCAAATCCTATAAAAATATTTGGCTGACCTGAAGAAGACTGCGTACAAGAGATGCCCTTTTGCAAGGAAGAATGGGCACATACTGCCAAGTCAAGATGTGCCATGCTGATTGATTCCGACCCAATCAGACTGAGTGCTTCAACAAAGTATTAGTTTAAGGGTGTTGACACTTCTGCAACCAGCTTATTATTCTATGTCACTTATTTTTTATGTTTTTAACATTGTTGAATTGTTGTATGTCAATTGAATTGTAGAGGTTATAGGTAAGAGAAAAGTTTTGAAATGAAGTTTTGTGTTCTCATTTGTTATATCACAAACACCTGGCATTTTAACAGTGGTGTGTACACTATTTATATAGACTGTACATAGATATGGAGTCAGGAATACATAACAAGTTTAAAAATATGAGATAGAAAACTATTGATTGCACTGTGGCAACATGTGACTACATACAGCATGCTTTGCAGGACCCATTGATCCGAAATAAACCAGAAATTAGTCTACTGTCAAAGATGAAGGGAGTGACCACATACATATGCAAAGGCAGTGGTGTAATACAATGGAAAACGTTCTGTGGAGCTAAAAGGATTACTTTTATCAGCTGAGCTCTATGCATTCAAATTAAAATGCAGTACAAAGCATAAGAATTAATGGCTGGCTGAGGGTGCATGTAAAGATATTTCCAGCAAAGCATAATACTAGTAACTACATATCTAGCAGCTGACATCTCATTACTTTAAAGGACAGCAGAAAAGACATACACAGAAACAACTGAATAACAAGGACACTCTGATTACACTAGGAAAGGAGAGACAATCAAAGAAATTGGGAGTCATTCCTTATGAAAGGCAAGTGCAGACATCGGGACTGCTATATAAATAGATTTGATTTTTGAAACAAAGGGAGTCATTCCTTATGAAAGGCAAGTGCAGACATCGGGACTGCTATGTAAATACAATTGATTTTTGAAACAAAGGAAGAACAAGTTTGTCAAAGACTATAGTGTTGACTATAGTGTTGACAGTTCTGACACAGGAAGCCATGACCCCCCCATGGTGTCCTAATAGTGCTTCTCGATGTCTTATGCAAGTAACATCAAAGGAAAGAAAGATCATGTAGTGAATGGCTGATGTGGAAGTGGAGAAATATGCCACATTTTCATGAAAGATCCTTCTATAATATGTTGCAATTTGTACAAACATAACAATTAACCATATTTCAAATATGCCGTGGTATGCACAAGCACTAAAATGCAACATTTCCCCAAATGACTAAACATTATAAACTGCTTTTACTTGCATCAGTATATACAATGACATGGCAGAAATGTGATGCTAAGTAATGCGCATAATGCCAATTCAGGGGCAGCCACCACTGCCAAGCAGTGCATCTTGACAGGGAAACTTTATACAGAAATAAAGAAGCTAAATGTACATATTTGCTGTTATAAATAACTCTAACTGTACATATTAACGGGATAGTCTTGTATACATGGTGCATATAGGCATTTTTCTTTATCCATATTCACAGCAACAGAGAAATTAATTGTGTGATTGTGGTAATTGTCTTGATTAAACATTTCTTTCCATGTGTATTTCTATAATTTACTATGTAATATACTTCACAAAACCAGTGTGCCACACAATATAACATACCCAACAGACTAGTAATAGGTGACTTTGTAGTCAGGCAGACTGACGTCCCACTCACTGTGCTGAACAAGGAGAAGGTTACTGTTAGTTGCCTGGTGGGTGCCATGATCCGCCACATAACACAAGCACTCAGGTCACTCCAGAAAAAGTACAAACATGACTCTGTCATTGTCCATGTTGGTGTGAATGACCTGAGCCGTACCTCCCTGGACTACACGAAAAGAGACATTGTGAAGATCTCTGATGACGTAGCCCAGGCCGGTATGACCCTGACCCTGAGTAGCATCCTGACCTCACCAAGAATGATACCACGTTATAGAGAAAAAATTATCAATTTCAACAATTGGTTAAACTTCTGGTGTCATTCAAAGGGGATCCAGTGTCTGTCAGCTGTTCAACTATGCAGAGGCACCGGTAAATAGGTGACCCCATCTTTAATATGTACAAGTAAGCACAAATGTCAATATGAAACATATACCTAAACAACCCGTTAGTGAACTAATGTGTTGAAGGAAGCATGACTGCAATAATGACACATTAATCAAGTGAACCCCTTGTCCCAGCATCCACAAGCACAAAAGTGAAACATAAGGATCCTTCAAGTATATGGCCAGGTATGCACAAACACCAAATTACATTTATCCAAGTGAGCCCAGAAGTAATACATTCGACTATGTACGTGTACAGAACTGAAACATTTCCCCGAGCGATCCCTAAAGTCATATGTCCACATATGCAGAAGCACTAGAAAAGAAACAATTGCCCATGCAGTCTCTTCAGGAAATGTACAGATGTCTGCAAGCATACAAATGAACCTGTTACACTAGTCATACTTTCAGTAATTAGTCGTACTATGCAGAGCCAATAGAATGAATATTTTACCCATTTGAACCCCTTCATTAATATGTATGAGTATGCTGAAACACTGAAATAAAGTGTACATCCCAGCAAGATCACCAGTTATATGCCCAAGTACTGTAATGAAACACTTCCCTCAGCGACCCCTTGAGTAATATGTCAAACCTTGTACAAGTTCAAAAAATGAAATGGTTACATGAGTAATCTCTTCATTAGTATATTTTTGCATGTGCAAGCATGGAAATTAACCATTTACCCAAGTGACCCCTTCAATAATATGTTGCAGTATGCATACACAGAAAATTAAAACATTAACCCCAGCAAACAATTTACTTATAGATCCAGGTATGAGCAAATAAGCACAAACACCAAGCATGCACAAGCACAAATGTGAAACATTTACACAAGTTAACCCTTCCTTAATAAGTCCCAGTATGCTGAAATACACAAACTACATCTGTTACCCCAGCAGCTACCTGAGTGACCAGTTTCAGTATGCAGAGGCACAATGAAATAGGTGACCCCTCCTGTAATATGTACAAATAAGCCCAAATACCAATATGATGCAGATAGCCAAGTGGCCCTGTGATATGTCCCAATATGCATAACTACAGTAATACACATGAACAAAGTGACACCCTCATGACTATGGCCAAGCATTTGCAACCAAACCAGAAACACCACATTGAAATTGGTATCCAAGTGACCCCATCAATAGTATGTCCAAGTATCCACATATACCATAATGAAAGGGACCTCCTCAGACATATGCTGAAATATGCAAAAGCGCTGCAAAAGAAACAATTACTGAATCTAGTACTTCAGAAATATGTGTATACATGAACAAACATCATACATGATCCTTTCCCCCAAATGACACCTTCATTAATTTGTCCTGGTTAGCACAGGCACTAAAATGTTTAGCCAAGTTACCCGATCAGTAATATCTGTAAAATGTGGATAAACACAAAAATATATATATATATCTGAGCAAGCTCAACAACTGTATGACCTAGTACCAAAATGAACCAGTTACCCAAGTGACCCCTACAGTAACATGTCCGCCCATGTACAAGTAGTAAAGAATGGGACAGTTAGCAGAGCAATCTCTTCACTAATATATTTAGGCATGTGGAAGTATTGACATGAAGCATTTTCCCACGTAACACCTTTTGTATTATAATAAATAACAATGATATTTTATGTTTATTTAGGTAATTTATTTAAATAATAATTGATTGATGCATTACGGCATGATACTTTATTATAAGGAATGTAAAATAGTCAGACAACCTGTATTGAAACCTAAAAAGAATCTGGAGAAGACTCTATAGACTGTAATAAGATGCAGGTTGCAATACTAACCTATTACAACCTAACCGAGGAAGGTAATTGATGTTTGAAGCTTTACTACCTGGCACTTGCACAACAACTTTACAAAACTCGTGAACTGCATTAATAATGCGTTTCACAAATCACATGGAAGACAATCAGGGAAATACAAAAGTAATGGATTTCCAATAAGCTGTAAGTAAACATCATGTACTGAAACTCTCTTGGACAAAACAACAGCCTTAGCTGAGGCACAGCTTCAAGAATTCTTATAAAATAACAGATAAAATCATACATCTGTTTTAATTTTTCAAAAGGTTGAAAGACAGCAAACATGAATTGAAAACTGATAGCAATACCTTGGATAGTCATTATCACTGGTTCATAAGTAAATTCTCGGTTATTATTCTGCTGAGTATTATAAGCCTAGCTAACAAACCAAGGTCAGGATTAAACCCTGTACCTTGTATGTGTGAAGTAAAGACCTTTACTATTGTGCCTGCCACATCCCTATGCCAACTCTTCCTCGAGAGTATGTAATATATTATTTTTTTTTAGATTAAGTTGCCTCAAAAAAAAAATGCAAAAACCATTTTTTTTTATCTTTGGAAATGGATTAGAAAATACTTAACCAGATAAACAAAAAAGAAAGCACGAAGATGTAATCCGAGCTAGGACTGATTTATTTAGTGCTTTCATCAACAAGTTACTTATGACTTCATCAGAATCAGTCATTCTGAAGAAGTCATATGTAACTTGTTGACGAAAGCACTAAATAAATGGATTAGAAAACTAATTGCGCCACAAAACAGATTAACTGTTCATATGCAGCTGCTCTACGATTATTATGCTGCATATACAAAGTAAATTAATTCTGCATAATTACTTTCTTTAGACATTTACACGGATAACCACTCTGTAATGCTTAAAACAATAAATAAAAAAATGTTTAATTTTAAAATCTTATTTAACTGAACCCACAAGTTAGAATTAAACTATGCTGAAAAACTACCTTTGTCCTGGTAGAATTTTCCAGGAAACAAATGTAAATAAATACAGAAATACCTACACAGAATTATGAGCCAGCAGCAAACAGGGAAAATATGCCGATATGCAACAAAAATAGCAAGTGGTCTCCAAAATTACCAAAGATGAGAATAAAGCATCAAACAGAAATCACATACAGAAATCATGAGTTCATGAGCAAAAGAACTGCGGTGATTGATTTAAAACAATGCAGTGCAGCTATTGTATATCTTACTGTCACTTTGAATGCATTAATCTGCAAGCTGGGAGTAGTTATCAATTCCCCTAGTGACGTGGAGATTCTACAAGAGGGTGTCACCCAAACAAATGAATGGTGCCAGCAACATGGCCTCAAGCTGAATAGAAAAAATGCATCATCATCCCCTTTCGGGAGAGTGACGTCTACACAAATTATCACATTAATAACAATGTCCTAGACACGCAGTCAGCCATGAGGGATTTGGCACCCAGATTGATAACAACCTGACTTTTGAACACCATGTTGCTTCAATTGTATGGAAAGCTTTCTACATGGCTCACCTCATAAATAAGAGTATCTCATCCAGGGACAAGGAGGTTCATAACATCCCTATAGTCTTCCCTTATAAGGCCTATTCTTGAGTACAACACCCCATTCGACATGTAAACCACAAAGTACATGCGACAGCTGTAGAGACCACAGAGGTTCCTCACCAGGAGAATCCAGGGACTCAAACATCTAACATACACAGATAGGCTAAAAGTCCTATCCCTCTACTCTGTTTCATACAGACTGCTCAGAGGTGACCTCTGTCTGGCATAAAAGGTGATCTCAGACCCTGCCTTGATGGGATTGCTGCATATGCGCAAGTCAAGCTCCACTCGAGTAACCCACACAGGCAGCGTCAACCTGGCCAGTGACATCAATAGGACTTGTTGCCAGGGCAGATTTGTGTCCCAGAGACTCTCCCATCTATGGAATATACTCTCTCTCCACGTCAAGCAGACCACCCTTTACCCCTTTTTAAGCACAACCTGAATAACTGGATCGGAAACAGAAAATACATCTCTGGTATTTCCACGCATGTCTCTGCTGGACAGGGCCACCTTAATTCTGATTTGTCGATGGATGGTCTAAACTCTTGGGTAGGCTTATAAGGGCCTGAGGGGCAATAGCGTAGTAACTTCCTATGATCCTATAATCCTAGATGAACACTTAGGTAATCTGTAGCACCATGCACAAGAACAAGAAATGAAACAGTTACCCATGCAGTCGCTGGAGTAATATGTGCACCTATGTGCAATCAATGCAGTGAACTATTTTTCCAAGGGCCATCTTAAATAATATGAGCAAGTATGCAGACTCACAACAAAGAAAAAGTTACATAAGTAACCACTGCATGAATACAGTAATAAATGGACCAGTATTACTGGTTAAGTGAACTAGTTTATCCTCTATGGTAGTAGCCAATAAAACAACCAAAATCTACACAAACTACCTGCAATTCTAAGCATTTAAGATAAATTACTATGTAGTTCATTAAGGGATGGTACTACTCAATACTAGCAAACATTGTGCATCTAATCTTCTTTTATCCACATAAAAAAAATGGTACAGACAGTATTATGCACAGGATGGGACACAACAACTTGGTCTACTCAGCTAGCAGATTGTTACGTGTAGCACATCACCTCACCCTTTCCAGCCATCCTATGGTCGTACAAGATTACAATGGCACATTTGGTATTCTACACCTACTTTAGCACCCACTCCACATTTTCACCACCCTTTCAATGAAGCACTTTATTATATCACACACGAAGTAAGTTTATTCAGCTTGGAAGCTCATGATTCCTCCGTCCCCAGTTTTAAACTCTGTTCTCAACACACCAATATAATAGTGGGAGAGCTGAGCTACACTGTCAGTAATGTGACACTCAATACTATTACCATATAAGCTGTGCACCCATCAGAGAAAGACAATATCCAATGTTAAAAAACAAGAACAAAATATTTACAAGAATGGTACTATCAAACAGCAAGCTACCTTGTACCTGTGATAAAAGTTTGAATGCCTGCAACAACAGTTTATGAAGTTCACCATGAATAGACCTAACAGTATTTTAAGTGTGATATCCTAACATAGCATGTGATAATAAAATGATAGTAGAATTAACAATAACAATCCTACCTAAATAAAAATATAACTAAAAATAGAATAATCTACCAATATAAATAAAAATATAAGTAATCAACCAAAGTTAAAAAAGTGTTCAACTGACACACTACCTATACGCCGTTACAGAAGTTCACTCCATTAGGCACAGCTCCAGGCTTCTCATAGGTGCTGTAACCACGGGGCAGCATTCCTCATCAGTGTTAACAAGTAGTTAGAAAAGCACAAATCTGCCATACAAGTCAGAACTTATGAATGCTTATCTTACCAGGGAGCTATCAAAAAAGTTTAAAGACATTAAGTACCCTAAATAAATAACCATGATGTAAACAGAGTTACGATCCAGCAAAGTGGTGATATGCAGCCTCAGATTACACATGGTCTATAACATTACAAACGAAAATAAAGCAGCATGCAGAAAGGAGCAAAAGCTCATTCTAATGCCCTCAACTGTTGTGATTTATTTTACAAAATGCAGTGAGCCACTGTATACCTTACTGCTACTTAACATCCACTGTATGCCGTCAGTATTTCTAGGTTCATAGGCAGGTACTAGGCTATCAGCACTAGGGCCTATACAAGCCTAGCCAAAAAGGTACCCTGGCTTTCGCCACCCAAGAAAATTATTTTCCTGTACCCCTGTTGAGCAGAGGCACAGAGGTGATCCCCGGGGTGAATTTCCTATTTCCCATCCAATCATCAATATTTTTCTAGAAGAGTGCTAATGAGGAGTTTTGTTTGATCAATAGGTAGTTTTAGAGTATGGGAAGTCTCTGGGACAGGAATCTAACCCTCCAGTATGTTCTGTTTATTGTGGTGATGTTTATTGTGGTGACAAGGTTTAGGTCCCTAGAATGTGTAACTCAGAGGGATTGGGATTTCTTTACGTGGAGCATGTCCAACAGCTCTAGGTTTGACACAGCTTTGTATGTTAGGCAGAGATTGCCTCTGAGTAGGTGATATGTGACAGAGTTAAGCTGGAGTTTGAGATTGTCTGTGTAGGGCAGCTGTTTGAGGCCAGTGATCCTCTTTGTGAGGTATTTCTGCGGCCTTTCCAGTTGTTGTAGATGTCTTGTGAGGTACATACCACAAGGGGGATTGTACTCTATAATGGGTCTAATGAGTGACTAGTAGAAGGGAACAATGATCTCTTTTTTCCTAGATGTGAAACCTTTCATGATGAGGTGTGCCACATAGGATTTCCTGACTACTGTGGCAATGTGATTATAAAAGGAGAGACTACTTGCCCACCTGTGTCCCAAGATGTCATCACACGTTTGGTGTTATGTAGACTATCACCTATGTGGTAGCTCATGGGTACAGAGTTTTTACCAAAGGGGATGACAATGCACTTTTTGGCATTGAGCTTGAGGCCATGGCTTTGATACCAGGCATCTGTCTCAGTGAGGCTCTTTTGTAGGATGTCCACATCGTTAGGAGTTTCAATTATGGTTCCTAGCTTCCAGTCATCTGCGAACGTCATTAGCCAAAGACCTTCTGTGTTAAGCCTGTACTTCAGAGAAATAAATACCAAACAGGAAAGGACCCAGGACTGAACCATGTGATACTCCACTTGTCACTGGTCTGATGTCAGATTTGGAGTCTGCTTCTTTCACAGTGTGGGTTCTGTCAGTGAGAACCTATCTTGTGACAAAGGGATTTATACCTACTTTAGTGAGTTCATCTACAATTCCATAGTGGGGGATGGTGTCCAAAGCCTTGGCGTGGTAATTGGCTTAGCTACTGGTGTCATTCCAAGGGGAGCCAGTATTTGTCAGCCTCTGATGACATGATCCACAGACCATGCTGCTTTGCCAGAGATGGTTTGCACCTGTAGCCACCAGGTTTTTGAATAAAGGCCAAGGCATTAGCCAACCCATAGTACCCTTTTAGGCAGTCCCAAACCAACAAACCTGTTGATGTAACAAATTCTTCTAATACCAACCTGAAGGTACTGCTGCTCAATGCTAGGAGTTGTAACAAGAAACTGCACTCAATGGAAGCTCTCCTCACCCCGTAGAATGCTGACATCTCTGCAGTTACAGACACGTGGTTCAAGGCTGCAGAAAGCACAATGGCAGTGCAAGGCTATAATGTCAATCTCACATTCAGACCATTCTCTGAAAAGAGGTCCACAACAATGAAAGACACATACCTTATGTTACTAGAAACACTTACCATTCAGCCCAACACACTACTCATGAGTGATTTTAACTACCTGTTCCATAAGTTGGGAAACATACATGACCACTAACATGCAGTCTCAGAGATTCCTGAACTTTGTCAATGCAAATGCTCTGGAACAGCTAGTCAGTACTCTCTCTAGAGGCTCAAACATCCTTAACATAGTACTCACACACATGGGGGGGTGCTGCACCCCCCCCTTGTACTGTCTTCATCAGATCATAAATCAGTCTCATTTAAAATAAATGCAATGGCAGAACTCTCTAACCCTAAAGAACTTTATTTTCATCTTTAATTTTAACACTCTCGCACCCCTGAAAAATCAAAGACTATGCAGAAATACAAGTGAATGCCCTGCACAGAAATGGCAGTATCTGATTGAACTAAACCACTGTTTAGCTAGAACAAGTCACCCTGGTGGACAGAATGGCATAAATAGATTATACAACAAAAGGAATGAAAAAATTCCTGTCTAAAAGCAAGAGGGAGGATGAACACAGAAAAATCCCCTCATTACCTTAACATGCAAATTAGGGAAGTAGTCAAGTCCTCAAGACTTCCCAAGCAAAGGTCAACCTTTCTAGTCATGTCCAAAATATTGAGGGAAAAGCTCAATGTGCTGAGTTGGCTCTTTAATGCTACAGACATGGCATCAATGTGCCCTGACGGAATACCAGGGTGCCTATTAAATACCATGAATCATGACCTAGAGAAGCCACTTAGATCTCTATTTAAACCACAGTCTCCAAACACACTTTGTCCCAGTATAGTGAAGGACAACAACAGTCATCCCTCTGCACAAGAGAAGGACCAATGAACCTCTGAAACTACAGTCCCATAAGTCTGACTAGCTTCACATGAAATGCTATGGAAAACATAACATTGGACCTGATTAACAACAACACAGGAAATCTCCAAACTCTAGTCCCAACCCAGTTAGGCTTCTTCAAAAGCAGGTACTGCTCTTTGAAAAGGTTGCTAAGGCCATGGATGAGGGTAAGACAATGCAGATTGTCTACAGTGGCCTGGCCAAGGCATTTGACACAATGCCCTACTCAGGTATTATAGCTAAACTCAGAAAATTGGACATAAACCTCAATGTCACCAGATGGATAGCAAAATGAATCAGATAGGACAAATATCATTACAGTGGGAGACTCCACATCCAATAAGAGAGGAGTCACAAGTGGAGTACCGCAGGGCTCAGTGCTAGGCCCCCTCCTATCTGGGATACATTTCTCAATATCATGTCAAATGTAGAGGGCCTTTGGCTGACCATGTCTGCAGATGCCCTCAACTAGAATCACTGACTCCTTATGATGTTGATATCCTACAGGAAGAAATGACAGACTAATGATTGGTGTCAGAGCCATGTCCTCAAATGCAAAGAAATGCATAATACCACCCTTTGGGAAATTAAATACCCCTGCAAATCTGCACCTTCCACAGTCACCAAAGACTACTACTTTCTCCTCATACCTTCTGATGGCATCCTGTAAACAATGTTTATGCAGGAACAGATTCTCCACATAGTATTTCAGAAATGGACAGTTCTGCCAAGCATTGCATACAGCAGTGCCCGAAATATGAAAGCCTAGATTCTGCGGCACATACGTATTGGCACTCGCACCATCAAGAGGGAAAGACTAAGAAAGAAACAGCAAGTAATGTAACACAACTGCATTAAACTTCATCACAGAAAATAAGCAAACTTTGCAATACAGAAATAAAAGCTACCCCAAATAACTCTCCAGCACACTGCAGACCACACCCCTACATTGCCACACGAGATAAATGGCTCAACATTCTTTTCCAAATTAATCCCTGGTAACTATGTATTTCTTCCAGTTAGCACTGTCTACCAGAAAAAAAAATACAACATGCTTTCAACCTTGATCATATAACCCTTAAAGGGTACTTCACTTTCCTTACGGCGACAAGCCCATAATTTGAGAAACCCTGCCGGAAAAAAAATGAGCATTTGGGTTGTTTTAGGGGGGATGTTTATGCCAAACACCTCAAATGTTAATTTTCCAAAGTATAACACAATGGGAGTCCAAGACTTAGCGGAAAAGGGGTCAACAGGCCAATACACTTGCCTACTGAACAAACAGAAACTAAATACAAATAAAATAACTAAAGGAAAATAAATTAACCAGCATTTAGACTGCAAATTAACAAAAAGTCCAGAGAGCTTATATTTAACTATACTGTATAATCAGAATGCAAATGCTGTAATGCATGATGTAAACTACACATACATATATAAACTAGCAATACGAATTGTGAGAATTATACACATGCATATACCTGTGTGTGTGTGTGTGTGTGTGTGTGTGTGTGTGTGTGTGTGTGTGTGTGTGTGTGTGTGTGTGTGTGTGTGTGTGTGTGCGTACACACACACACATATTATATATATATATATATATATATATATACATATACATATATATATATATATATATATATATATATATATATATATATGTAAATATACATAGATTTAGATGTAGGTATTCATCTACACACATACACATACACACCAACACGCACACATGTATATGTGTGTATATATATATATATATATATATATATATATATATACACACACACACACACACACACACACACACACACACACACACACACACACAAATATATATATTTGCCCTGAAATAGCAAAAATTAACTTTTTGGCAACCTGTAGTACTGTAATTCTAACTTCACAAAATTCCCATACCTAATAATAAATGATAAAATCTACTCATACCTAAAGCTCATATACATAAACAATAATTGGCCAGCATCAACCTTCTGATTGCAGTTTGCAAATTGTCACAGTCCTGCTAATCTTTCAGAATTAAACTATTTTCCAGTGAAAAAAAATAATTTAAGAAATAAATTAATTACTAGAAGACTGGTTGATTAGAAGGTGCTAGCAGCTTTTTGCCTTAACTGTATGTTAGCCATGCAGAAAGGTGAAACAATTTCCTCATTAGTCCAAAAAGCATTTTTTAAACAATACAAGTACTGGGAGTCTTCAGTTTATTAAGCCACCACTACATCAAAAAAGTAGCAACTAAATCAGTTTACAGCACACAAACCTAACAACTTCAATGGAATAAAATCATTACTCAAATATCTGACTCTAGCTGCAAAACTGTAGTAAAGTATAATGTTAACTCAATGTGAAAAATAAGGCAACATGGTCCAAAAACTGTTGCAGAACTTCTGATATTTTAGTAAAGTTATTTCTCGCAATAAGCCACTCTTACAATATCAGTAGTTCAGTCTGTGCAAAGTCCGTAGAAATATTACAATCCTTTAGTGAAACAAAGACGTGCAGCAACAGATAACTCCAAATGAAGTTCCTGCTTCAGGCCGAGGGTGTTTTTTATGCAAATAAAAGGCGGGGTGAAGGATGCGATTGAATACAAATACTAAAAAGGGGGGTGTATAATTATGGAATGGGTGTGCATAATTATGGAATGGGCGTGCATAATTATGGAATGGGCTTGTCCTGGGCGAAAACAGAAGAGAAGGGCGGATTCCACTAAATTCTACTAAAATCTGTAGTCAGACTGATGGGTGACTTGTCGCAAGATCATACAAGTATGAGAGTTTTAAACATGGCTAACAGTACCGATAGGCAATCAATCTAGGTGTGAGTGCGTGTGTGTGTGTGTGCCTTCTGTGGAAGGTTGGGCGCCGGGCTGGCAACTCGACACTGTAAAACTTCACTGCCAATCATGAGCAGACAGGTGATCCGTTGTGGCGACCCCTAACCGGGAAAAGCCGAAAGAAGAAGAAGAAGATTGAGAAATCAAGGGTAAAACTCACTTATCTTCTGGCCCAGGAAA
Source organism: Protopterus annectens (assembly GCF_019279795.1). NCBI lineage: Eukaryota > Metazoa > Chordata > Ceratodontiformes > Protopteridae > Protopterus > Protopterus annectens. The sequence goes on along the minus strand of NC_056739.1, from coordinate 1,402,846,467 downwards.
ATCTTACCCTATCTGTCCAACCGGTCAAGGCTGCTATAAGCAAAGTGGTCTTTCTGGCTGATTTAGCATAATAGTCACAGCCTTTAACAAAAACTTATCCACACTTCAGAGTATTGAAAACAAAAATCTGTTACTTTATCACTAACTCACCATCTTATGAGCACCAGTGCATCACCCTCAATAAAGCTAAATGGTTCCCAGGTAGACCTACTGCTAGGGTTTCTTATCTTTAAACTGCCCCAGCCTATCTCATTCCCACCACTAGCTGTCAAACTTTATACTAAACGTACATACTATAAACTCAAATGCTTCTCCCATTCCAACTCCCACAAACCAAGCTGCATTACACCAACCACTCTTTCTCCATCCTTGCTCCTAAAATATGGGAATTCCTTCCCCATATGAATGAACTACAGTCCCTCTTCTCACCTTCAGAGATGAACTTAAAAAAATTCCTGAACAACAAATCAAACTGTAGTTGCCACACAGCTGGCACACCAAATAAGAGCATCTCAAACTGTAGCCTTACTCTGTCTTATCTGCTAACAGTTCTTAACTTCACTTCTTCCACATTCTCCTGCCATGATTCGCATTACCCCACAACATTTCCACCATGATGTAAACCTGAAATATTATGTCAAATTTTAAATGTACATTGCTGTCATAATTGTTGCTATATGCCATCTACTAACCTCTTCTACACTGTACTTTCTCACATTCACTATATAGTTTTACCTCTCTACTCTCCCTCTAACATTTATCCATTTTATATAATTTTTATAGGATATAAACCCTACAGATTTTCTGAGATTTTTTGAAGGCAACATCCACGTACATTTAATAAACTGAAACGTGCACCTCCAACAGAATACGGAAACTACATGAAAAGAGACATGGAAGAGCTCTCTGATCTTGTAGCCTAGGCGGGTATGACCCTGACCCTGAGTAGCGTCCTGCCCTCACCAAGAATGATATCGCAGTATAAAGAAAAAAATATCAATTTCAACAACTGGCTAAGCTTCTGGTGTCATTCAAAGGGGATCCAGTGTCTATCAGCCTGGGATGACATGCTCGACAGGCCTCGTTGCTTTGCAAGAGACGGCTTGCACCTGTCACCCTTAGGCTTTCGAATACTGGCCAAGGATCTTGCTGCCCCCATAGTGCCTTTTTTAGGCAAGGCTCAAAAGTCAAACCCACCTCCGTAAACAGCACAAATAAAAAAATTAGGGTTATGCTACTCAACGCCAGGAGTTTAAATCTCAAAATGCATGCACTCGAAGCACTCCTCAGTATGGATAACATTGACATCTGTGCAGTAACTGAAACCTGGTTCAAGGCTCCAGAGAGCACCCCAGCACTACTGGGCTACAACTCATACCACACATTTCAGCCACAGAACATGGACTGAAACAGAAAAGGAGAGGGTGTATCCATATTCATCAAGGATACCTACACCTCCACGTTAGTGGCGCAGCATGATACCTCCAAGATCATCCATGTGCAACTAACATCAGGCAAATCTGCAATGCAAATTGTGACCTGCTACAGATCACCCTCCATGACCCAAGACCACCACTCCATCTTTCTCCAGACACTGGAAAACATGAAGGTCCTACTGAACAACCTGATATTGAGCGATTTCAATTACCCTACCGTTAACTGGGAAAACTACTCAAGTACAAACTCCCAGGTCCAGCACTTCCTGGTAAACTCCCCACCAGAGGTGAAAACATATTGGACCTAGTCATCACCGACATGGGCAACAGGTTTTCCACACCAGAGGTCAACCCATCACTGGTTAGATCATACCATAAACTAATCACTCTGGATGTCCACACCCCACCACCACCCCCAACTAAGGAAACCATAGTAAAAAACTTTTCTAAAGCAAACTTCACCTTACTTAAGACAGAGGCGGTAGGTTTCACAGCCCCCACGCTAAAGGATAACGCTTCCCAAGATGCAGAAACCTTTACAAATGCACTCTATGAGCACCTACAAAGATGCATGGATCGTGCCATCCCTAGAAAAACTAAGACTCTCTCTCCTAAGAGAAGGGAACCAGTCTGGTGGACCCTTGCCATAAACAGGCTATACAATAGAAGGAGGAAACTAGTTCAGAAAAAAAGCAAATCCTAAGAAGAAAAGACATCCCTGATCAGTATCAGTAAGAAACTAAGGTCCCTCATAAAATCCTCCAAGGCTAACTTCGAAAGAAAAATAGCCAAGGATTCAAAAGATAACCACAAAGCCTTCTTTAGCTGTGCCAAGAATCTAAGTGGCAACTCACAAATATGCTCTAAGCTAGTGCAAAATAGCACAAAATATACTGAACCCACTGATATTGCCAACATCCTGGCAGATAAATTCAGTGCAAACTTCACACCCCTCTCACCCCCAAAAGGGCCCACAACAATACCGGAAAAGTGTAGTGTCCCGGAAATCACAGACACACAGGTGAAAACAGCCCTTTCAAAAGCCAAAAGCACAGCGTCAATGGAGCCAGATGGTGTCCCAGGCTGCATCTTGCACAAACTACAGAACGAACTAACCCCCCACGTAAACACACTGTTCAACCTCAGGCTCTCCACAGGCTACGTGCCCATAGAATGGTGCACAGCAACAGTTATTCCACTCCACAAAGAAGGGGCCACAACTGACTCTAGTAACTATCACCCCATAAGCCTGACTAGCCTGGTCTGCAAGGCTATGGAGCGCATCATCATGGAACTCATTAACAAAGACATTGGGAACCTCCAAACACTTGACCTGACCCAGTTTTGCTTTGTTAAGGACAGAGCATGCCTACTAAACCTTGTTGACTTCTTCGAGACAGTCACCAAGGCCATAGATGAGGGGAAGGTAGTTCACACAGCCTACCTTGACCTTGCCAAGGCTTTTGACACCATCCCCCACTCGGGAATTATAGAAAAACTCACCAGCCTGAACATAAACCCCTACGTCATGAAATGGGTTGCCAACTGGCTTAGAGACAGAACTCACACGGTAAGAATAGCGGGCTCCAGGTCAGACTCTAAACCAGTCACAAGTGGTATCCCACAAGGCTCAGTCCTGGGACCCCTACTGTTCGGCATATACTTCCCAGAAGTACAGGCAAACACAGGAGGATTATGGCTAACCAAGTTCACTGAAGACTGCAAACTGGGTGTCATAATTGACTCTCCGGCTGACACAGACATTCTCCAAAAGGGGTTTACTGAGACGGACACCTGGTGTCAAAGTCATGGTCTCAAGCTAAATGCCAAAAAATGCATAGTCATCCCATTCGGAAAAAACAAAACACCCATGAATTACCACATAGGTGGCAGCCCCCTTAATACAGAAGAGGTAATAAGAGATCTGGGGACCCATGTAGATAGTAATCTCTCGTTTGACAATCATATTGCCAAAGTAGTTAGGAAATCCTTCTATGTAGCCCATCTAATTACAAAAGGGTTTGCATCTAGAAATAAAGAGGTTACAGTGCCCCTCTATTCGTCACTCATCAGTCCCATCATAGAGTACAATGTCCTGTTTGGGATGTACCTCACAAGACACTTCCAACAGCTGGAAAGACCACAAAAGTACCTCACCAAGGGGATTACTGGTCTCAAACATATGTCCTATGCAGCCCGACTGGAAAAACTCCAGCTGTACTCAGTGGCATATCGCTTACTCAGAGGTGATCTCTGCCTGACTTACAAAGCCATGTCCAACTCAGAATTGATGGACATGCTCCACCTAAAGAAATCCAAGTCACTGCGAGCCACTCACTCTAGTCAGCTAAACCTCACCACAGCAATAAATAGAACATGCTGGAGGGATAGATTCCTGTCACAGAGAATCCCCAATCTTTGTAACAAAATTCCTAACTACATTAGATAGAGCCCCTCACTAACACTCTTCAAGAGAAACCTTGACGAGTGGATGGGTAACAGAAAATACACCCCTGGGATCACATCATTGGCTTTTCTTGACAGAGGCTCAGCTAATTAATCAATGTGGGCGACGAAAGCTGACACACTCTGGCTAGGCTTATAAATGCCTTCAGGCAGATAGCCTAGTACCTACCTATGAACCTACCTAAGAACCTATGAACCATTTTCACCACTTGTTCTCTGTACACCCTGTGTACATAATGGAATGAACACACCCACAAGCACTGGAGCACTCACTTGTCCTTTAAAACACTGCTCCCATGTCAGCTGGTGTGTCCATTCTAGTGTTGATGAGAACCCATAACATATTCCCTCATTAACGGTTACAAGCCTGCTGCACTGACACAACTATCCCAACAGGACTGCAGCAAATCTGGTGTCAGTCCATCTTTGCTCCATCATTTTCCCTTGCACCACAGACATCATACAGGCATACATTCATGCATGCTGACACGCACTTTTTCCGGTTTGCTAAAACAGAAAGCATTTGACATTCATCTGGAATACAGTAGTTTAAGTGTACTGTTAGCAAAGCAAATTCTATTTAGTCATCAAGTCCATATCCATGATTTCGACTAAACCACAGTACCAGTGGTGGACCAGCTTCTCATCCCCCCTGCTCTTGTTCAAGCTGCATTTACAGAGTGGCTTTGTATTTCAAGGCCCAGAAGCAATACTTACTTGTACACAAACTATGTACTGCTTAGCCCTGCTGCATTGCCAACAGTTACTAAATAATATCGCTGAAATGTCTGCTGTGGATCCTAACAACTGACATCCTCACATCATCTAATTGACTGCGGTGGTGGTGCTGTGGTAGCGCTGTCGCTTCACAGTAAGACTCTGTCCGGTTCGATTCTCAGCTAAAGCATCTTCTGCATGGAGACACGCTAAAAATCTACTGCCAATCATTAGCGGACCGGAGTTCTGCTGTGGCGATTCCTAACTGGGAAAAGCCAAAAGACACAACAAGTACAGGAAGCCAAGTGCATGCACACAGCTATTCTACTTGCAATGAGGCACCAAGTGTTCATTTCAACTGTGCTTACCAGTTCTACAATATGCCATGTACACCATGCATGAATATTCAATCGTGCATATACAGTGATACTCGGCAAGAAAAATAATTGGTGACTTATAGCAAAATAATTATAGAAGGCTAATCATAGCTGAGTAATTGACATGCCAAAGAGTCTATTGTTGTGCATATAAAAATGTATGCATAAATAAGGTGCTCCTCACCAGAATAGCAATGTCAAATAATTTCACATTTGCCTATTGACATCTAACCAGCTTACACACACACACACACACACACACACACACACACACACACACACACACACACACACACACACACACACACACACACACACACACACACACACACACACTGTCTCTCTCTCTCTCTCTCTCTCTCAAAACACACTCAGAAGAAATTAAGGTTATGCACTTACCATAATGGTTGATATTTGTTGCTGTATTGTACTTCATTTCAATAGTATGCAGTTAGTTCATTCTTTGACTCCAAAGGTAATCTGATATGTACAAAAACAAAAAAGCAGGCAACATGTCAGCTAAATCCACAAAGACGAACTACCACTTAGAAGTATAAAATGATCGCAAGCTTTATTCCAAAAATAAAACTGTATTAAAATGCTAGCGCTTTCGTTTAAATGAATATTAAACTTCTTCAGACATCATTTTAAATTTTCCCCTCCATTTTAAGCACATTCCCTTATAATGACATAATTTCCTCTTAATCAAGTAACAATTCAGTTTAAAAAAAAAACACAACAATGCTGCCCCATTCATGTATATAAAACCTTATTCAACTCTAAATTCATTACAAATTATCTATTTACTCCCTTTGTGAAACACATTTATTTTAACTTACTTCTTTGTAACGCATTAAGCTTCAAGATTGGAGTTATAGAACTCCGTTCATTGATTCCTAGCCAGCTGTCTACTTGTATCCTTACTTGCCATTCAAGCTCTCTCAGTTCTAATAACAAGCCCCATGCTTTTTTATCATCTATTACTACACTGTCAATAATGATGTAGCTAAATTGGTGCCCTGGATTGTCTTTTACATGCTTTGCCAAGGCATTAGATAAATTAATTTTTCTAATGGCATATTCATGCTCATATACACATTAGGAGAGTTTTCTCTCCTTCTTTCCTATGTAAAAAGCTAAATTTACCACTGCCTTAGATTCACAACTGTATTTTCCTTTTATCATATATTTTTTGTTTCTTATAATAAATTCATTATTAATTTCTATTTTGTGGCACCATTTACATGCACCACACCTCCTCATGCCATGCAGGACACTTTCACTATAATTCTCTTTATACTGGATTCATTCTTTTTAATTTTTCCCTCTCCTGTTAACAATACATGGATTTACACCTAATATGTTTCTAAACTCTTCTTCTTCATTTAATATGGCCCAGTTTTTTTCAAAAATCCATTTAAGTAGTCTGAAGTCTTCACTATATGTTATAACCAGGGCTTCTGAGAACTTATTATTGTTTCTCTCAACTACATCTTGTATTGTGTGAATCAGAATTATATATTATTGTTTCTTCTATATCGTGTCCTCATGTCACTTAAAATGTTTTCCTTATGTAAAATGGGTTTAAAATGACCTATGTCTCTTGATTCTGACTTCTTCTATGATTTCATCAATGAATTCACCTGGGTATGCCCTAGCACAAAACATAGACCGTAGATTGGTGCATTCTTCAATGAAGTCTTGTTCTTTTGTTATCATCCTGGCAGCTCTAACTACCTGCCCTTTATCACAGATCTTTGTTGGTGTGCTGGATGGGAACTGTTATAGTGCAATAAACTATTCAAATAAGTTTCCTTTCTGTATATCTGCACTATATATCTTTCCTCTGTGTTGTCTTTTATGAGTTTAATATCTAAGTATTCCGTGAAATCAAGCCTAACTTTCCATGTGAATTTCAAAAAGGTTGTTGTTCCATTAATATACTCCAGAAATTCTTGTAGGATGCTTCTAGGCCCTTTCCAAGTTATACTTATATCATCCTGGAATCTGAAATAAGATTTAAGATATTTATGGAACTCAGTATTAAACACATATTTCCTTTCCCAATATGCTATGATGATATTCGCATGTGCTCCCCCATAGGGTGATCCCATTGTGATGTCTCTATTTTGCAAATAGTAGTTACCATTAAACACAACATAGTTGCACTTCAAAACTAATTCAAGCATCTCTACTAATAAATTGGCTTTATCTTGGGGTATGTCATTTGTATGTAACATCTCATTAGTCCATTCAACTCCTATATCCTGCGGAATGACTGTATATAAGTCACATACATCAATAGTGACCAATATGTCTTCCTTGTTATATTCATATTCATTTAAACGAAATCGCTAACATTTTAATACAGTTTTATTTTTGGAATAAAGCTTGTGATCATTTTATACTTCTAAGTGGTGGTTTGTCTTTGTGGATTTAGCTGACACGTTGCCTGCTTTTTTGTTTTTGTAAGTTTATTAATGCAGTTTGTGGTTTTTATTCAGACTGCAATCTGAAATGTGTAAATTTTTTCTTCAGTGCTCATACTGACACTTAACTCAGCTGTTCCACCTCATTTACAGTTTGCCATTTGCAATCAGTAGTGATTGAAAAACTGATGGTAGTTCCTAATCCAGTGAATTTACAAGCATTTTCACGGTTTCCATACCTATTATATGTATAGTACACACAAGGGACCTTAAGTGTTTAGCCCTAAGCATTGAAGGAGTCCAGGGAAGTAAATAATGTGGGAAGAAATAGCCAGGGAATTGTTATGGCTAGGCTTGTATAGGCCCTAGGGCCGATAGCCTAGTACCAACCTATGAACCATCCTTAGGAGCTGTCAAATCTTCCACTAAACAAGAATTGATCACGATAAATTGAATCTGGGTTTTTTTACTCGCCTCAAGGGGAAACTTTTCTTCGAAAATTCACTAAAAACTTCCATTGGAACACGCTAAAAATCTACTGCCAATCATTAGCGGACCGGAGTTCTGCTGTGGCGATTCCTAACCGGGAAAAGCCAAAAGACACAACAAGTACAGGAAGCCAAGTGCATGCACACAGCTATTCTACTTGCAATGAGGCACCAAGTGTTCATTTCAACTGTGCTTACCAGTTCTACAATATGCCATGTACACCATGCATGAATATTCAATCGTGCATATACAGTGATACTCGGCAAGAAAAATAATTGGTGACTTATAGCAAAATAATTATAGAAGGCTAATCATAGCTGAGTAATTGACATGCCAAAGAGTCTATTGTTGTGCATATAAAAATGTATGCATAAATAAGGTGCTCCTCACCAGAATAGCAATGTCAAATAATTTCACATTTGCCTATTGACATCTAACCAGCTTACACACACACACACACACACACACACACACACACACACACACACACACACACACACACACACACACACACACACACACACACACACACTCTCTCTCTCTCTCTCTCTCAGAAGAAATTAAGGTTATGCACTTACCATAATGGTTGATATTTGTTGCTGTATTGTACTTCATTTCAATAGTATGCAGTTAGTTCATTCTTTGACTCCAAAGGTAATCTGAAATGTACAAAAACAAAAAAGCAGGCAACATGTCAGCTAAATCCAGAAAGACGAACTACCACTTAGAAGTATAAAATGATCGCAAGCTTTATTCCAAAAATAAAACTGTATTAAAATGCTAGCGCTTTCGTTTAAATGAATATTAAACTTCTTCAGACATCATTTTAAATTTTCCCCTCCATTTTAAGCACATTCCCTTATAATGACATAATTTCCTCTTAATCAAGTAACAATTCAGTTTAAAAAAAAAACACAACAATGCTGCCCCATTCATGTATATAAAACCTTATTCAACTCTAAATTCATTACAAATTATCTATTTACTCCCTTTGTGAAACACATTTATTTTAACTTACTTCTTTGTAACGCATTAAGCTTCAAGATTGGAGTTATAGAACTCCGTTCATTGATTCCTAGCCAGCTGTCTACTTGTATCCTTACTTGCCATTCAAGCTCTCTCAGTTCTAATAACAAGCCCCATGCTTTTTTATCATCTATTACTACACTGTCAATAATGATGTAGCTAAATTGGTGCCCTGGATTGTCTTTTACATGCTTTGCCAAGGCATTAGATAAATTAATTTTTCTAATGGCATATTCATGCTCATATACACATTAGGAGAGTTTTCTCTCCTTCTTTCCTATGTAAAAAGCTAAATTTACCACTGCCTTAGATTCACAACTGTATTTTCCTTTTATCATATATTTTTTGTTTCTTATAATAAATTCATTATTAATTTCTATTTTGTGGCACCATTTACATGCACCACACCTCCTCATGCCATGCAGGACACTTTCACTATAATTCTCTTTATACTGGATTCATTCTTTTTAATTTTTCCCTCTCCTGTTAACAATACATGGATTTACACCTAATATGTTTCTAAACTCTTCTTCTTCATTTAATATGGCCCAGTTTTTTTCAAAAATCCATTTAAGTAGTCTGAAGTCTTCACTATATGTTATAACCAGGGCTTCTGAGAACTTATTATTGTTTCTCTCAACTACATCTTGTATTGTGTGAATCAGAATTATATATTATTGTTTCTTCTATATCGTGTCCTCATGTCACTTAAAATGTTTTCCTTATGTAAAATGGGTTTAAAATGACCTATGTCTCTTGATTCTGACTTCTTCTATGATTTCATCAATGAATTCACCTGGGTATGCCCTAGCACAAAACATAGACCGTAGATTGGTGCATTCTTCAATGAAGTCTTGTTCTTTTGTTATCATCCTGGCAGCTCTAACTACCTGCCCTTTTATCACAGATCTTTGTTGGTGTGCTGGATGGGAACTGTTATAGTGCAATAAACTATTCAAATAAGTTTCCTTTCTGTATATCTGCACTATATATCTTTCCTCTGTGTTGTCTTTTATGAGTTTAATATCTAAGTATTCCGTGAAATCAAGCCTAACTTTCCATGTGAATTTCAAAAAGGTTGTTGTTCCATTAATATACTCCAGAAATTCTTGTAGGATGCTTCTAGGCCCTTTCCAAGTTATACTTATATCATCCTGGAATCTGAAATAAGATTTAAGATATTTATGGAACTCAGTATTAAACACATATTTCCTTTCCCAATATGCTATGATGATATTCGCATGTGCTCCCCCATAGGGTGATCCCATTGTGATGTCTCTATTTTGCAAATAGTAGTTACCATTAAACACAACATAGTTGCACTTCAAAACTAATTCAAGCATCTCTACTAATAAATTGGCTTTATCTTGGGGTATGTCATTTGTATGTAACATCTCATTAGTCCATTCAACTCCTATATCCTGCGGAATGACCGTATATAAGTCACATACATCAATAGTGACCAATATGTCTTCCTTGTTATATTCATATTCATTTAAACGAAATCGCTAACATTTTAATACAGTTTTATTTTTGGAATAAAGCTTGTGATCATTTTATACTTCTAAGTGGTGGTTTGTCTTTGTGGATTTAGCTGACACGTTGCCTGCTTTTTTGTTTTTGTAAGTTTATCAATGCAGTTTGTGGTTTTTATTCAGATTGCAATCTGAAATGTGTAAATTTTTTCTTCAGTGCTCATACTGACACTTAACTCAGCTGTTCCACCTCATTTACAGTTTGCCATTTGCAATCAGTAGTGATTGAAAAACTGATGGTAGTTCCTAATCCAGTGAATTTACAAGCATTTTCACGGTTTCCATACCTATTATATGTATAGTACACACAAGGGACCTTAAGTGTTTAGCCCTAAGCATTGAAGGAGTCCAGGGAAGTAAATAATGTGGGAAGAAATAGCCAGGGAATTGTTATGGCTAGGCTTGTATAGGCCCTAGGGCCGATAGCCTAGTACCAACCTATGAACCATCCTTAGGAGCTGTCAGAATCTTCCACTAAACAAGAATTGATCACGATAAAGGCTTGTAATCTTGTCTCACATCCTCACTTACAATCAGCCATCAGTGGTAAACTTCATCATTCTGCAAATTGCACTGTAATCATTCCATTGCTAACATTAAGTGATTATTAGTCTATCTTCCTAACATTTACATAACTGAGACAGTAAGCCATGTTACTATCCTTACTACTGACATCCATCCATATTCTGTTTTGTATAGTAGAGTTAAGTAATGTTTAATACAAAAAAAAAAAAAAGAAACAACACAGACAGTAAATAACACCATGCTCTACCTTGCAAACTTGAAATCGTATCAAAAAAGTCATTACCTATCAGACATTGTGCAGTGTATGCTGACTGTCACCCTGGTCTTCCTTGCAAACTTGAAAGCATATGAAATGGTCATTACCTATCAGACACTGTGCAATGTACACACAATGTCCGCAAATCTGTTGTCTTTGTGACACTACAGAGTATCACAATCCTGTGATTGAATTCTAAAAGTGTTTAAAATGCTTACAGTTGAAAAGGCCCATGAAAGGAAATTGAAATACAATAATATCAAGTGGCCATCAGTCATAACTGGATCACCTTTAGTTTATTAGCACTGTGTTTAATCTAGAGCAACATTTCAAGTCGATCAATCCTTTTAACATGACAAAAATCCTCTGACTCTCTCCGTTTTTACGTTTTCATGGGTTACCCTAATGGCATTGATCTCCTTTGTTTATTACCGCTGCATGTGTGATACTGTATATACACCGTGCTCTGATACACATCATCACTTACCAATATGGTTACTCATTTTCATCCTGTTTTGTACATCCTGTACAAACCTCGAGATTAGTTGTGGAACTTGGTGCTCCTCAACTTGTGTGTTCCTTCTGGCCCATCAATAACAGTGATGTTGACACTAACTATCCAGCACCTCTATGTTGCATACTCATCCACAACACTGTAATCACACCCACAAACCAAGACCATAAATGAAACAGCTACCTTAGTGTCAAAGAAGTCCTTCTCCTTGTCTAAACTATCCAGCTGATCATTAACAATTTCTTCATCAGCTACACCTTAACTGTAGATTCCACTTTCATCTCTAGTCTTATGCACACACCATCAATTTCCGACTTCTCACAATTCCTATTGTCATTTGTAAGCAATACTAACATGCACTAGCAACTCCCATTTGTTACTTTTCTCTGATTTCATCCTTCTGGCTTGTATTAGACATTAATCAATACTGCTGTATGTCCTAATTAAGCTTAGTACTCCTCACAGTTGTCATCTATAAATGTACTTCTAAATTTTTTTCTGCAGTTGATTGTAGGCAAGAGCAATTTATGTTGTTTGCAATGGTCACTGGCTAGAACACAACTGACACATCAGTGCAGATCAAACATGTATGCCTTGTGCAGCATTACTCTCACTCACACTTCTATCATGTTGACTACATGCAACAGTAATCAAGGATTCTGTGACTTACCGAATCGCGATATATGCCTGGCAATTGCTTCTGCTTTAGCTGGTCTCTCACACTTGGCTATATTTTTTGGTACAGATGTTACCTGAAAGCTTGGCACAGAAATGTTGCCACTCTTCATCAAGAAAACATCCAGAATCATATCAAAAATATAGTCATATTTTCTGACTTCAAAAATTGGCTTTGCAACCCACTTCTGTTTTGCCTTAGGATACACGATCTGGTAATGCAGATCTCCCTTTTTTGTGCAGTTACTCTTTGGGGTATGTACTACTGCTTGCTGACAATTCACATTGCCGTTATGATCAAAAATGGCTAGCATTGTGCGTACTTTCATTCCACTGTTTGAAAAATGCTCAAATTTGGGGCAATACTTGCACAGCAGAGCATGAAACACTTCCAAGCTGCCTGTGTGGCAGAACTCTGTTAAGCGTTTCAGATCATTCACCAGTGTTGTGTTGCTCACAGTCTTCACCAGTGCAGTGTGCGGAGCATCACCAACTTCCAACCATTGTTTTGTTTTCTGGTCTGGCAATGGAATCTCATGCTCACAGGCATGGAGTTTCTCTCCCCAGTTCCAGGTGTGCCTGTCTGTTATGTGATGGATGAGAGACTTCCACTTTTCCAGCAGTAGCGGCGCATCTCCATCACATGTTTCTGAACACCACCACAAGTGGTTTGAAATACTTTGGCACCATGGCATTAACTGCTCCATGTCCTTTTTTTTGGCAACTGAATCTTCTTGGTAATACTTTTTGACACATAGGTTCATAGGTTCATAGATTAGTACTAGGCTAACTGCCCTTGTGGGCCATTTTCAGCCTAGCCAATTACCCCATGTGAGAATCAAACCCTGCACCTTATGCTTGTAAGGTAAACAATTTAACCATTACGCCAACCTCCCACCCTGCCATGGGTCAAATTGATGGTCAATTTCAGGAAACTCTGTCCTCGTTGCACTTCCAATCTCTATGACACCAGAAGCCATGACAGACATGTCACATCTCTTCAAATGCATTATTTCAGGTTACATATTATTTGTCATAGATTTTCAATCCTTGCCCCAAATCTACAGCAGTCACTTCATCATGGCCTAGTTTAACTGACTGACAGCTCAAATTTCAGACCTCAGTTCAAGCAATTTTTAAAAAAAGCAGTATGAATGCATCTGTTCCACAGACTCCATTGCCTCTCATACTGACTTGGGGCTTACTAATTTGCAGATGATATCCTACCTATTTACAAATGCATACTAGGTTCATAGCTGTCTACTAAACTAACAGCCACAAGGGCCTTTTTAAGCCTAGCCATGCATCCCAAATCTCTGGCAAGTTCTGATACCCTTTATAAGTCTGAGCAGGGGCTTGAGAGATGAACCATTTACAAGCAAAGGCCTGGGAGATGAATCATTTACAGATTGCCTGTGTCCAGTACAGACATGGGTGCAAAACCAGGGCTAATCTATACTCAAGCTTACTCTTTAACTCCCTCTCTTCTTCCTCCTCTCCTTCCTATGTTTTTCTTTTTTTCTGTTTTTCTTTTACGTGCTTCTTCTTATGTAAATATGTACACATATTTTGCTTTTAAAACATTAGTTTGACTGTGAGAAATATGTTAACCTCCATGTAAATGCACAGTTTCCTGCATTCATGGATTATACATCTTTACCTCTATACATATTCACAGTCTTCTATATTCATATTATTGTATTTTATATGTTAATGCCATGTTAGTTTACAATTTTCTGTTACTATTCATGTAACCCAGGCTAAGCCTGCAATTGGTCCTTTGTGATCAGTGCTCTTCCCCGGCAAACATATAAATAAATAAATAAAAACTTTAAACATTTGTGTAGTATATTATAAAATACAGCAATATAAATATAATATAAATTATAGTTAGAAATGAAACTTACGTTTAGATTATATTACATGTTATAATTACATATTATACATTATAATTACATATTATTTTACATGTTATATTACATGTTTAGAGCCACTCTGTTATTAAATCTGTTTTTATTGGAGTTTTACATTCTTCTCAGGGTAGGATTCTTCTGTTATTGTTTGACATTGGGTTTCAAGGTGTAGCTATATACATGGCATGCAGAGTCCCCGTTATGGCTGCCTGATTTAGAGGCAAGTACCAGATGTTGCTTTAGAGAGCAAAGCTGTCTATGTGGTCTATACCAGTTCGATAACAGACTGTTGATAGGACAATTTTAAGAGTTATCAGAAAGACTGTGAGCAGCTCAAAGATGGGAGTACATCACTGTTTTGGGGGGATCTAGATGGGTGATGGTCATTAAGGCAGCAATGACTTTGTTTGGTATGATTTGTTACACATTTTGCAATTTTATTGTCACCTTGTTCCAATGTATTAACTAGCAGATTGCAAGTCAGTAAATATTGTTCTTGTACAAAGGGCACTTGGGAGTTAAGAGGTGTGGTCGTGGTGGCAAAGACTTGCTCTGTCAGGAATGGTTCTACATACATCTTGGCAAAACTTTTATTTGTTGAAAGATAAAGTATGCTTTAATATAAATGTTGTTCCATCCTTAATGGAGTACCACACCACTTCTGTATGCAAAAGCAAGATGTTCCTCAATTAGACATTTCTCCACAATTCATCAAGCATAACTTTGAAGCAAATCCTCCCAATGCACGTCTGACACAGAGCTAATATAATCAGCACACCCCATTTATTTAAGCATCACCCCCACCATACAGCTTTAAATCATAAATGTGTCTGCTACATGTATACATTTATGGGATGTTTTGTCTTTAATAAACACATCAAGTGACCCTGAAACAGAATTGAATATTTCAAGAAGGCCCCAGACTGTAACAAATTCAGGCTGGCTACTAAATTGTGGTTACTCCCTTTCCTTACAAAAGGCATTACTCTTGATATTGTTCTCATGTAGTTTACAATAAATATGTGTACTTAAAGGGGCACCATGCCGTTTTTAGAAAGTCTTCTGCCTCGGACTGAAGCTCAAACCCAGCCCCTCACTTAGCATATGACTGCCCTGTTTGTGACTTCATTAATGACATTGCTACAAACCCTCCCTTGGCATTCCATGTTCTTAAAAAGCATGCAAACCTTTATTCCAGTCCTTATTTGCTTCCCTGTGGAAGAATTCTACTCAGCGCTTCTGTTCTTAGCTTCACACATTCCTACCTCCCAACTTGATTCTACGTTGCTTTCCAGGTAAATATTAACAGTATTTATGAAAATCCTTGCATTGCTGTTACTGTACTGCATTATAAAAAAATATTAGTAAGGAATTAGAGGTAATTTTCCATGTATTTTTCTGTTATGTGGGCAACACTGTAACAGCATGACTATTTTTCTGTTTCGCGAAGACTGTTGCCCCATTAACGGAAAAGTACCGGCAACACTTACTTATATACTTTTTTTACTAGAGTGAATTAGACTTAATAAATAATGGCAAACAGAAAAGTACCATCAATTTTAGACAATTAAGAGGGACAAAGCTGAAATGTGTGTCAAAATCAGAGGCAGCTGACATGTATGTTAGCCGCATACATATACGAAAGAGACATGCCACTTTCTACTCTTCTAAGTGCCCCGATAATAGCCATGCTGTTATCTGCGGCGATCTAATAGCAACGTAGACTTTTACTGTTAATGTACTAACATTTATTAGTTGCACATGCTGCTTTGAAAAACAGAAAGACTGGAGGTAACTTAGCATAACCCCAGAGTCAATGGCTAGTACCGAAACGCCTATATTTTACTTATGCATGTCTAACGCAAGCATATTTTGCTGAGCTTCCATACTGTAAACCATTAACGAGACCATGTGAGCTGACCGTTAGACCTATTTACTCACTTCAGGGTAAAGACGTACAGAGTCATATGTTTTCATTTAATGTCACTTTTACAGTAAGTCTAATTCACTCTAGTAAAACAAGTATATAAGTAAGTGTTGCCATTATTTATTGTCTAATTCACTCTCCAGAAGTAATCAATTTGGTACATATACGAAAGAGACATGCTACTTTCTACTCTTCTAAGTGCCCCGATAATGGCAAAGTACCGATATATGTATGGCATTACAGGCAAATAATTTACAAATGATTAAACAAATGTGCGAAAAGAGCAAGGAGTAGTTGCAGCAGTTATACTATTGACTGTTTATTAAAATAAGCGCTTTCGGAAAAAAAAATCCCCTTCTTCCTTCCTACATCATATATCCTCTTTGAACATTTTATACAAACCATCCCAATTAGTTGTTCACTAATTGGTCAACCAATTGACATAATAGATGTAAAAAGTGTAATATTTGATACAGAATATACATAAATCATACATAGAAAGCTTATATAAAAATCTAATAAAAATCTAGTAAAAATCTAATAAAGGCGACAACCTTAATCCTAGATGTCATGAATTAAATACATGCTAAAGACTGCATTTAAAAGACGCTATAACTAAATGCATTCTTCAGTTGTTTTAAACACATAGTGTTAAAAAAACGAACTATTTTGATTTATTAATTTACAAATGATCTTATCAAGATTGGTAGATACAAATCAGAATGAAGAATGCACGTTTATTTGTGTAAATTGCATATTGTGTACATGTACATGTGTGTTTATATAGTAAACTCTAACTAATGATGGTCAAATTGGGGTCATAAACACGTGTTATATTGTATGTTTTTTATTGTTGATACTACATATGCAATCTGTGATGAGACTGCATATAGTTAAATTTGATCACTGCTCTACTCCAGCAAAGAAAATTAAATATTGTATTATTTTATTTGAATTATTTGTCAGCATAAAGTACAGAACTATCAAGGCCAGTTTCTGTCCTTGAACTGGAGGTATATGCTGGACTTGACAGTTAATGAAAAGTATGCACAGCTAAATGCATCAGGAATAATACAAGATAACCATTTAAAAGTAATAATACAAACAATGCAGCTTCTGTGATGGACAGACACAACTTGTCCTGTGAATGCTAAATAAGGTAAGGCAATGAGTTGTATCTGCTGAGATCCGTCCCATTTTCACCTTGCATTATGATGTTTTGCTTGGTTGATAGCCTTGTAACCTCCTATGAGATTAAAGTTGCATAGCTATCCATAGTGAAAGAATGTTTTTGTTTGTGTGTGTGTGTGTGTGTGTGTGTGTGTGTGTGTGTGTGTGTGTGTGTGTGTGTGTGTGTGTGTGTGTGTTAATGGTAGCATTGATTTCAATTGTTTTGTAATGCATGGAAGCTCATTTTGAAGTAGTTATTGTAAGTTTGTTGCTTGAGATGCATCTACAGAGTTTATTCCACTTAATTTTTATTTGTTTTCTATAGATGTTATTGTGTTACCTAAATTATCAGAGAAGGATGCTACCTGCTAAAATTATTACTCCATTTGTAGGAACTATATTTGTTAGGTCTTTCATGAAAGACAATAATAAATGGCTTAACATCTTGACATTTCCCTCCAATGAAAGTCTAGATATTTGGTCACCATTTACAACAAGGCTTAGTACAGTAGATAGTCGGACATTTAGTTTATAGCGCATATGCAACGGCCTGAAACAGAATGCTGAATAAATATTATGTTTCAGCAAGTTACAGTCACACCATTACAGTTGCATACCTATCCACAGTGAAATAATCTTTTTTTTTGTGTGTGTGTGTGTGTGTGTGTGTGTGTGTGTGTGTGTGTGTGTGTGTGTGTGTGTGTGTGTGTGTGTGTGTGTGTGTGTGTGTAGGTACATGCATACCTCTCCTCTGTCCATATTTTCTCAGGAGGTCCCAATTTTTGCCTCATGTTTTCAGTCTGTTAATCAAAACATTTGCAGTCTTCTGGCATATGTCAGTCACTAAATTTCTACCTGATGGACCCTGACAGTATTGTATTTAGGTGTGTATAAAGGCTTTAATATTAGGCTAGGAAACATGGATTGTATATCTGTGTGGGATTAGGAGGTCATTGTTTTGTGAGGGAAAAGCACAGTCAAATAAGGGCACAAAGTTGGTATAATCAACAGTTGATAGTACACTATGTCCCCTTGAAAAGTGGAATAGACATTTTTTTTGGGTCTCCATCTACTGATGGGGCTATATCTGTAAGCCATAATAGTCATAATAGTTAGTTCAAACATTCCACAGTCGTCAGTGAAACCAGTTCTTGTGTCGTCTACATAATTGTAACAAGTCTTTCTTAGCCCAAAAATTCTGGATAGTAGCAGAGGTATTTTTTTTTTTTGCTATTCTTTGTCACAAACGTTAATAGAAAGACAAGTCTTGTATCAGGATACATTTTCTGAAGAAGTATGGAGCTGTAATTTCAGGCATAGCCGGCCTTAGACATAGGTCAACTAGACAGCTGCTTCAGGCACTGCTCTAGCAGGGCTGCTTTTCCAGTACTCTGGATGGTGTAGGTAGACCAGCATGGTGGCATTGGGTATTGCTGGGGGTTCCTGTGGAGACCTTTTGTCTAGGGAACCAGTTGACCAAAAGCCGGCTGTGATGCTGGGTATTGTTTGATTTGTCTTCATGTACTCAATGGCTAACCTGAAAAAATCAGTGAGGACATAGTAACAATATGTGTTAAGTATTTATTTATTTAATTATTTCTTTGTTTCATTTGTTTACTGGTAAAGGCTACTGGCCCTCAGATGAGCCCATTATCAGTGGAGCCCCATGCATAAACACTACAAAATTAATAACAGACAAATAAAGTATTACACAACAGTGGAGTATATGTAAGACAGTAGTAGCACATCAAATAAGGAATAACAACATAGAATAATGAGATCAAATCATTGAATCATCAGATAATGACAAAGGATAATTGTTTACAACTCTGGTGGCTGTAAAAATTATATAAAGTGATTTTGATTAATAGCAGAGAGGACAATATAGGATGAAAGGTGAGAGAGGGAGACAGAAGGCTAAAATGGGGATAGCAAAGGCTAAACTGAGAGCAGAAGCAATTGATTTCAGAGAGGAAGTTGAAGATAGACAAGTTATAGAATGTGACAGAGTAAGGATACTGAGAGAAGATTTGGTTTTGTGGTGGTGAGTAGGGGCTCAGTTCCATATCGAGTCAAAGGAGAGATGCAGTGTGAGGTGTTTTTTCAAGGTAGTGGAGTTGCTGATAGTCCTGAATGAGTCAGGGAGATTATTCCATAGCTTGGAGATGGTGAAAGAATATAGCACGTGACCAGCTGAGATCTTTGGTTTATCAGTGTTCTGTATCATTTTGTTTTCAGATCTTAACAGTCGTTTAGGATGGTATGTGGCCAGAATTTGCAAAAGAGGGATGGGCAGGCTACTGTGTTGTAAATAAGTTTGCTGGCAGTAGTTGTACATAGGTGAAGTTTTATAGGTTCATAGGTTCATAGGTAGGTACTAGGCTATTGGCCCTAGGGCCTATATAAGCCTAGCCAAAAATGCACCCTGGCTTTCGCCACCCAAGAAATTTATTTTCCTGTGCCTCCTCTGTTTGTGGAATACACTCCCCCTCCATGTTAAGCACAGTACCTCCATGGCCCTCTGTAAGAAGAATGTGGACAACTGGATTGGAAACAGAAAATACTGGGATCCCACCTGTGTCCCTGCTGGACAGAGAAAAATATGTGCTGACTTTGAGGCAACATGGGTTGAATTCTTGGCTAGGCTTATAAGGGCCTACGGGCCAATAGCCTAGTATCATTCTATGAATGGTTGAATCAATTAGGGAGTGGTGACTGACCTTAACCCCTATCCCTTTTGCAGAGTTAACTATGATACTCATGGAGGTAGCCACTTAGCTCTGTGTGACACTGGAGGTCTTGTACATTCTGCCACATCAAAACATTGTATTAATTGAGGTAAACAGGACTAAGACATACTCTCTGTAACAGAAACTGCACGTGGGGTCATCCAGGAATTCATCCATCTGTGTTAACACCTCTAAATGATCTATTTGCCTCCTTCCAATAAAGACTGCAACCAAAAATCTGGTCCAGGACTCCTTAAAAACTCCCTTTCAAAAAACAAGTCTTTTCATTACCTCAAATGCCAGTGTTTCTATATATGTTTTTGACCATTTCCACTCATTTCAAGCTTTCCTCTTAAGATCCTGAAAGACTGCACACATGGCCATAGTTGTTTGTGTTTTTTCCTTTTCTTAAGTTTCTATCATATCTAACTACTTGTTCATGTCTTCCGAGTATACAGAATTGTATTAGAGAAGATAGAGTGGAGTTCAATGACAGCTCTTTGTAGGTGGCAATTTAAAGTCCTGTGCTATGTTTCTCTTTCATAGCTGGTTACTGGACACTTCACCTTTATGCCTTTATAAACCGAACCATGTTTGCCCAATGTAATGCCACAGAAACCCAATATAAAGCATCTTGGCAAAAATATAAATCTTAGTTAGCAAACACTATCCGCATGCCTAGGAGGGTCATACGTAAAATCCGTGTAAGAAATATATAGTTTCCCATCCACAAGCATCATACAGGGCCTCTGTTTTAAGTGAATTGGCAGCCTCTTCCAGAGGAATGGCAACCTCTTCGAGATATATCTGTCTCTCCAGCCAGTCAAGCTTATGTCACAGTTAAGGTCCCTTGAGCAGTTCACCCTTTTCCCATTTGACTTACGGATGGTGCAGCAATTGCATTCAGTTTTGGTCTGAGAGTGCTGTGTGTAGGCCAGGCAGAAGTCTCCACTAAGTAGTCCCATCTCTACTCAGTCCTGTGATATTGACTTCAGTCTGTCAATGTATGACGTTCTGTGGACCCTGGATTTTCCAGTTGAAAATCGCTGAGGTATCTCAGTGCAGTGCTGCTGCCTGTTAAGGTATGAGTATTGCGTACAGTGGAGTTAGGACATTTATGCCACTCAGAAATTCCTTTCCTAATGAGGTGTATGACATACAATGATTTCCTTATCACAATGCGCCCATGTTGGTCGAAGTCTCTCACTACTGATTACTTACTTACAGTAATATTATTTTTGTTTGTCTGCTGGCATATCATTTGGCAGAGGGTCATAATAATGCATATTTTAGTAAATGTGTATTTTAGGACTCAGTTGTAGTCCATTGTAGTCCATGGCATTGGCAACAATCATTTGTTTGTGTACTCTTGAAGTATATTGACATTATTTGTGAATTCACTGATTTGCATCTAATTTGCAGTCAACAGTCTGCTACAGCCCCTCTCTTTTGACCTGAACTTCTGAGCACAAAATCACAAGCAATAGGGGGCCAACATTGTTGACATGCCTGCTGGTTCAGGTGAAGTCCCCAACTTTGACCCACTGTCATCTGCCTGTGCGCCAATTAGCGAACCAACTGACATCATAGGGCTTGACATTAAAATGGCAGAGTTGATCAATGATGCTTGAATGTGAGAGTTTGTAGCAGGGCTTGGTTAACTCAACGTAGGTTATATGCACAGTTTTGCATTTGTCTGTGGCTATGGACACATTTTTAAAGAAGTCAACCACATTTAACATACATGCCCTGCCTTTGTCAACTCCAAACCCTTCATCCGACAGACCTTGGTTATCACCGGAATCCCTTTAAGGTCCTTGATGCTTAATTCCATGACCTGACCGTTGAGGCTGGTTAAGCTCATGTGTTTATAGCTCCCAGGGTGTGTTGCTGTACTACTTTTATTAAGGGGCATGACAGTTGCTGTTTTTCCATTCATCAGGGACAAAACCATTATCCAGGCAAGTGCTAACACACTAGCTTTATGCTATGTGCTTGATGATCTAGCCTTTATAGTATGCTTTCTGAATAATTTTAGGTATTAGAACCATGGACAAAAGTTTAAAAATTAATGTTCTTTATTAAAAGAATCCATAACTATTAAATGTACCTATTGTCTCAGCAAGTCTACATTTTTCCATCATAATGCTACAGTGTTCCTTATAATTTATAGCTTTATGTCACATTGCTCAGGATTGAAGTCACAAAAAATCACCTAAAATTCAAATTCAGACCTCATTTCTGGCAAAAACTGAATGTTACAAGAAATGTTAACATGTCTTTCTCGCACCTTTCTAAGTTTATAAGACCAATAATTACAGCAACAGCATACAGGTGCCATTCAGCATCCAGCAAGAAGAATGCTGATCTTCCAACACCTTGCAAAGGCAGAATCAAAACACTGCAGACTGACTGAGTATGTTCAGATCTGAAAACAAGGTTGACTTAAAGGAAGTTATGTAAATGAGCTTCACTGTTCTTGTATTGTGTATCGGTATATCATGAATACGTTTCATGAAAAATTAAAGTAAGGCATACCAAGTTCTTAGTGCACTGTGTGACTGTCACTCAACGCACAACCTTATATGGCTGCTGTACTATTTACTTAATTTTTACTATTTCAGTTTACATTTGTATACCAGGTAAAAGTCTGACACGGCAGAGCTGCACATTCTCAGCGTAGGCCGGGTGAGTATAGTTCCATACAGTACAAAAAATGCAGTAGTACAATAGACAGTAAGTAGCGATACCATGTTCATTACCACGCAATAATAATGCACAGAGTAACACATAAAATATACGATTATAAAGATGGCAACAACTGTACAACATTTTGTACTTACATGCCTTTATACAAATTGTTAATATTATCCACATCGAATAAATAGTGTCAACGTTATTCACTTTTTTATAATAGTAGTAAATATAGTTGAATAGCTGTGTTTGATGTTGAATATATACAGGGCAGCCATGGTGCTCCAGCAGTTAGTGTGGCTGCCTCAAAGCAACAGGTTGCCTACTTAAAGTCTCAGCTGGGGTGCCATCTTTGCCTACTCTGCGTGTCTGCCTGTGGTCATGTGGGTTTTCTTCATGTTCTACCGTTTCGTCCCACATCCCAAAGACATGCTGTTGGTCCATTGCACACTCTTAATTGGCCATAGGTGTGAATGTGTGCATGTGTGTGCCTCCTGTGCTAGGTTGTGCACTGTGCTGGCAACTTCACAATGTGAAACTCCTCTGCCAATTGTTCTGTGGATCATTGTTCCACTGTGTTGACCCCCATCCATGAAAAAGCAGAAAGGATAAGAAGAAGATGGTGAATATAGATACTGCATAGATCAGTGGGCACGCACAATAAACAGTGATAGCAAGTAGTACAATTAATACTACTATGCATTCTATTTGCTTATAGGGGGCTCAAAGTTTTGCATTAGTTAGCTTACATCACTGAGAGAAGGTGTGATTCAGACGATTGTTAGTAATTATCCAGGATAACTGCAATGACTTGGATAGCTGTCACTTATGACACCTCTAAAAGCCATGTCTGTTTCATAGTGATAGTATACATACAGGCAGTGTATTCCATATTTTTTTGACAACATTTTTACAGGTTGTCCCCAAAATTTATATTTTCTTTTAGCACTTTCAACCAGTCATTTTTTGATACTTCTAAGAAGGATGACTGCTGGAATACTTGTGTATTACTCCATGTTTATCTGTGTTTGTTTGGGGGTGATAGAGGATATGGTAGGTTATTGTAAGTTGGTTAACACTTAATACTTTTGGTAATTCTACCTGTATTCCACCTGTCTATAGCAGACAGTTTATTTTTGCCCAGGAACCACAATCCAACGAAAGACAAATGTTCCAAAACTAAACTACTCAGCCAGTGAATTAGCAAATGGCAGTAGTAGTATCAACAACTTTATTAAAAGAAGTCTGTAACCTTGGCATACACCAACCAGTCTATGCTGAGGCACCAGAATTACTTTATTTTTGTCACCTTGGCTTACATTGATTAGTACTGGGGAGACATGCAGTACCATGGAGAGTCAGTAATTTCTTGCAATGGTAGCTTTACATTCAAAGGTTGGGTATTTTTTCATCAGTGGAGGGTATTTAGTGTGTTTTGGAAATTTTATGATGTTTTTAAATATGTGTTTATAGGTTCATATGTAGGTACTAGGCTATCTGCCCGAGGGCATTTATAAGCCTAGCCAAAGTATGTCAGCTTTCGCCACTCCAATTGATTAATTAACTGATCCTCTGTCAAGCTGAGCTAATGAAGTGATACCAGGGGTGTATTTTCTGTTACCCATCCACTTGTCAAGGTTTCTGTTGAACAGTGTTACTCAGTGGCTCTGGCTGATGTAGCTTGGAATTTTGTTCCAAAGCATGGGAGTCTCTGTGACACGAATCTATCCCTCCAGCCTGTTCTATTTATTGTTGTGGTGAGGTTTAGCTCACTCGAGCACGTGGCTCGCAGTGACTTGGATTTCTTTAGGTGGAGCATGTCCTTCAATTCTGAGTTGGACATGGCTTTGTAAGTCAGGCAGAGATCACCACTGAGCTAACAATATGCCACTGACTACAACCGGAGAATTTTCAGTCAGGCTGGATATGACATATGTTTGAGGCCAGTAATCCTCTTGGTGAGGTACTTTTGTGGTCTTTCCAGCTGTTGGAAGTGTCTTGTGAGGTACATACTAAATGGGTCATTGTACTCTATGATGGGTTTGATGAGTGACTTGTAGATGGGCACTATAACCTCTGTAATTCTAGATGCGAAACCCTTAGTAATTAGATGGGCCACATAGATGGATTTCCCAACTTTTTTGGCAATATGATTGTCAAAGGAGAGATAACTATCTACCTGGGTCCACAGATCTCTTATTACCTCTTCTCTATTAAGGGGACTGCTGCCTATGTGGTAATTTGTGGGTGTTTTGTTTTTCAAAAACGGGATGACTATGCATTTTTTGGCATTTAGCTTGAGGCCATGACTTTGACACCAGGTGTGCATCTAAAATCATTTAGCTTGAGGCCATGCCTTTGACACCAGGTGTCCATATCAAATTTCATATTGTGACATATGATTACTCTTACTAATGTAGTTTGTGCAATGACTGTAATATGTTTCTTATTGCAGGGTTACATTTTAATTAGTGGTATTGGCAGAGTAGCTTTAAAGGAATGGAATAACATTAGTTGTTTCTTCTTAGGGTAAGTCTTGTGAGTTAGCCATTTCTCTGTTGCTGGAAATCATTCTCGGGTGATTTTGTGTAATTGTTGAAATGATGGGTCACAGCTTATTAGGGTAGAATCAAATGCATATTGGCACAGGCTGTCAAGGAGGGTAGCTTTGTCTTGGTTGTTATGGACTATGTTGAAGGGGGGGGGGTCCAAGGTTGGATACTGGTGGAACTCTGAATTTTACATTGAGATTGGAAGATAAACTGTTTTCCCATTTTACAGCTTGTTGATGCTTTGATAGATCTTTTTTTATCCATGATAATATCTAGTTGTGTACTGTCAGATCTGAGACTTTGATGACTACTTTGCAATGGTAGACCATGTTAAAGGTTTAGTAGAGGCCCCAGAGTATGATACAGACAACATTACCTTTGCTCCATTTTGTTATTTACGTTGATCCTAATAAACTCGTAAGGGCAGGGGTGCTACCATGGTTTGTGCCAAAATCATCTTTTTCTCAGACAGAAGATTATTATTAAGTAGCTTACTGTTTGTGAGTGAACACAATTCTCATGTATTTCTGATAGGGTAGAATGGCAATTGGATCGTAGTTAGTTCATTCAGTTGAACTGTCGCCTTTGTCTATTGCTATTGCATGAGACATTTGCCACAGTGGTGGAATATGTTGTTTGTCTATTGACCTGTGCATTACTATGGACATGGCACATGAGATTGCTTTTGTTTCAATCGTGAGGTGTTCACCTAACAGTCATTTAGCTGCAAGGGTAGTGGGCTCTACTTCTGTCAGATATTTACATATTCTATTTGTTGACACAGCATGTGGGGAGTAACCTTTTTGGACAAAGTTTGTTTTTTGTGCTTTTGTGTGAGTTGTGGGACAGCTGTTAATAATAATATTTTGAATACAGTTTTTAAAAAAATCAGTACATTGACTTGTGGTGTTGGTAGTGCAGATGTCAATATTCCTGGCAGGGGTACTGTTTTTCCCTGCCGGTAATATTTTATGGACGGCTGCTCAAAATTTTTTGGGCTTGGTCTCTGTTTAGCCTGAACCTTACAGTGTGGGTTTGGATTATCAGTTGTTATCGGTTGCTTGAACGTCTTTCTATATTTGGAGGATTATGCACATATTTGAGCTGATTTTGTTTTGCTGCCATACTTCCCATGCTGTATCTCTCTGTTTTACGACTTGATGGGTAATTTTGCTAAGCCAGGGGTCATAGTTTGATTTTTGTTATTATGCCTCCACTTTAGGGCCAAGCTGGTTGAGTAACTGTACTAAAGTAGAGTTTAAGTGGTCCACTGCTTTTTCAAGGTTGAAATCTAAGAGACATGACAAGTTACAATGATGTACAACACTGAGGAGGTGCTTGGCCATGACGGCTTTGGTGTAGCATTTTTGTTTTAGAGAGGAGATGTTTGGTGGTTTAATGGGGTTCCTTAAGCCAAAATTAGGTTGGTGGTCACTGAGACGTTCAGGTAGTCTCACAAAGTTGTACGGGTTGACATGGACAGGTCGTGAGGATCAAGTCTAAAGTGTATTATTATCGTGACGATTGGTAAATTCTGCGGTCACTTTGGATTCATTGATTACACACACACACACATATATATATATATATATATATATATATATATATATATATGTTTATGTGACTGCCGGGTAGGGGAGACATACATCTGTACCAGACAATATTAAACTCACCTAATTATGTAAGTGTTTCTTGGGGGATGCTTAGGAATTACAAGTGGATAATAGCTTGTAGTGCATTGGTGTTGATACCGGGAGAAAACATATTTACCTTTCACATTCAGATGTATTTCATCTTTGTGTTTTACTTTGCTGACTACAGTTCCTGTGTTATTAAATGTAGGTGGTTTTATATTCATAAAATCTACTATATGGTCGCTATTGTATTATATGTCTGGACCACCACCCCTTTGGGTTGACCTGTCTTCCATGAGTACATTACATCCTTGGCAAAATAAGTCATTGTCATTTAATATGTGCCTTGGGCCAGGTCTTTCTTAGGAGAACTATAACAGGGACACAGTTCCATGCAGTTCTTCTATTTAGTTGGCTATGCTTCTTATGTTGATATTAAGTATTTGGGGTCTGTTCCTTTCCTCGTGTTGTTTACTGTGCATGTGTGATGTAATAGGAGAGGTTTGGATTTGATTGGGATGGAATGCTTCATCTCTCAGGCCCGTGTGTACACTTAGCAATGGTTTCCAAAATTGTCAGAGAGTTTGGAGCCATGACTGGGCTTAAAAAGGCCCTTGTGTTCTTTAGTCTACTAAGCATCTAGGAACATATGTGATGCAAACATTTCAAATGCTTTGGTTGTTAGTTGAACATTATGGGAGTTAGTGCATGACAAACCTTTTAACAGTATTTTATTTGAAGGATAACAGTGCTGATCATGGCCACAAGATTAGTTATTTTACTTCTTTTTTCATAAAGTGCTGCCCCAATCAACAGGTTCACATTCTAATTTACTCATACAAACAATTTATTTTTATTTATTTTACATTTGTTGACCAGGCTAGTCTAACTGGATATATGTCCATTTTCAGTAGAGGCCCGGGGAGAAATGCTCCAAAGACATGATACAATTTAAAGTATAAGTACAAACAATACACAATCAACAGATATTATAATAATATAAAAAAAATAGCAATTATCATAGTAAAAAAAAAGTAATTGATAATGGTAATGGGCAGTACAACCTAGAGGATTTAAAAGGGTGTACACTGAGGTTAAGAGTCAAAAATAGTACGAATTGAGTGTATGGAGACATAGTACAGGTTAGGTCAGCAGTAGAGAAAAAGGAAGTTGGAAGTGTAGTGATGATACAATGGATTTGCTTAACAAAAGGTATACAAAGAGGATATCAATAATATAAAAAAGTAGACAAGTAAAAATATAGTAAGATGGAAGATGTAACAGAGGATAGCAAGGACTAGAAAGGTAAGTTGAGTTTGTACAGGTATAGGACTAGTCTGGTTTGGAACAGGGGCATAGCAAGTATGATTTGAGGTAAAGTTTGTCTGTTTTTAAAGAGAGATAAAGAGGTGAGTGAGGTGATGTCATTAGGGAGAAGATTCCAGGATTTGCCTACAGTATTAGAGAAGAGAGAATCCGCAGCCCGGTTATTAGGTTTAAAGGTACATACAAGAAGTTTGTGTGATGAACGTAGGGATGTCAGATTTTTATAGGGGGTGATGAGGCTACTTAGACTTGGAGTGCTGGTAGATTTATAGAGAATGAACAAACAAGATCGACACAGGAGCTCACCTCCCCCCCTGTATGTGACTAAGGAGTAATGAGGCTTTGTTGCTGAGAAATGTACAGCAGGGCTCATGGAACGTGGAGCTGAGGTACACAGCCAGTTTGTCAGCTTCACAGGCGGTCTAGTTCAAAAGGTTTTCTCATTGCTCTTTCTGTGTGAAAGAACCTTTCCCTACCTTCTCATGCAGGAATTACTTTGTACTCCAGACATTATCATGACCAATCTGTATTACATCAGCATGATGCCTAGACTCAGAATACAGTGCCCTCACTTACCCTAGTCTCATTCGCATTACTTCAAAGGATGATTTGTCTGTTAAAAGATGAATAGCAAAATTTACATATGGTATGCAACACAAGAAGTTTGTGATGGATGGCAGAGATGAATCGGCTGAATCTGTATTCCACCCTTTATGTAAATATATAAAGTCCATTCAGTAGGTATTAGCATATCAGAAATGGAGTGAAAAAAATTAAACGGATGATACCAGGAAAGTAGAGACAGAAACTGAGACTACGTTTCAGTCAAGCAATGTAATACACATTCTACTGGTCCCTGACTGGATCAAAGTGATGCCCAGCACCTAAAACTCGACCAAAGACCACTCCAATGACTCTCTTTCAAAGCAGACTTATTCAACCACTATTAGCCTTTTCAGCTGTTTGTAATTGTTTTCCGTAACTGATAGCTCCATCTGTACTGTTTCCTACAGCCTTGCTTATAGCCATCACTATTGTCAATTTCTCCTTTCTACACCCATTTCAAGATATACTGGCTAAACCAGTAGAAGGTCATGCTCACTTTTGTCTCAGGTGCCAGAATACACCACATGACCCATGCACTGTGTCTTCACCACAGGTACAAGAAGAGCTCTGTCTTTCTCCATGTCAGTGTGAATGACTTGAGAGTTACTGCCCTGGACTATATTGAGAGAGACATGATTGAGCTCTCAGAAAATGTGTCCCAGGCAGCTGTGTCCATAGGCATAAGTAGCATCCAACCTTCTACATGAATTATAACATAATACAAACAAACAATATCTGACTTCAACAGTTGGTTCAGTTTCAGTTATTTGTCTAAGGGGATAAAAAATATTCATTGTGGGCATCACATGGTTTACATGCATCCATGCTTTGCCAGAGATTGCCTACACTGTCATTGTGTGTATTCTGCATCCAGGCCAAGCATCTTGCCTCCTCCATTTCTCCTTTTTTATGTACTGACCCAAAGACAAACTTTCCAACATAAACCATCTGTCAAAAAGCAAGTGGAAGGTCATGCTGCTTAATGCTAGCAGCCCTAACCTGAAAATGCACTCATTTGAGACCCTACTCACACTGGGACATGCCTGCCTTAAGTCTCTGTAGTCAAGGAAACTTGTTTTATGGCTAGGTAGAGCACCCCTCCCTTAACAGCCTATACCTCATTGCACGTATTCCCACTTCAAAATGAGGTCGGGAATAGTAATTGCGGTGCAGTGTCATTAAGGATAGGCACACCTCCAGACTGGTTGAAAGCGTGATGCAGTCAAACTACTCCAGGTGCATATAGCAGTTAGCCAGACAGCCATCTAAGTTATGGCCAGCTTGAGACCCCCCTGCATGACTCAGGTAACCCACTCCTCCAACCTGGACCTGCTTGACTCACTCAATGTACCCCATAAGACCCTGATCCTTGGTTACTTCAACTACCTTCCTTCTCTAATGCACGCACCCAATGGTTCCTTGACTTCATCACTTCCAGTATATACTAAACCAGCTTTTTTTTATCCCCCCAAATTCATCTAGTAAACCCGTATGATCCTACTGTCTCTGCTCAGAACAGGCGGTGATGCAAGTTTAAAAATAATTTAAATCATAACACTAAGTAATCATATAAATTTCTGTTTCACAGTTGCCATCATTCAATGAATATATGCTAAGAATTACTGTTATTCTAACAACTGTGTATCTTTATAACAGCAATTTTTAACTTCTATCCATACTGTTTGGGCCACAGGGACATTAGCTTAGCATCTTACTAACATCCTGTGATCCGATGAACCAGAAACAATTTCCTTAACTGTCATTGCAATATGATGGCCTTAATAAGGATAACTTCACACATGCATTATCTTAAAGTCCGTCACTGTGTGTAAAGTATTTTTGTGCATGAGTCTTTATGTGTGTGTGTGTGTGTGTGTGTGTGTGTGTGTGTGTGTGTGTGTGTGTGTGTGTGTGTGTGTGTGTGGAGATCAATGAAAACAGATCGCCAACTAACATGCATTTCCATTACTGTATGATAGTGGAACCCATTAAAAAGATAGTGGTCACCAGTACCATTCTTAGCTACACCAGTGTCTACATAAAGTAATTAACTTTATCCACAGCAGTTGCATCATCTGTTATGGGTCATTTGTGTATCAAGAATATGAGACATAAAACTGTGCCATACTGATAAAAGAGTTTTCTGTATTCATCCTGTCCATCTAACACATTTACTGTTTAGGCTTTTTTTCTTTTGGTGTGGGAGAATTGCATTCATAACCATTCCCAGTACTTGTGACCTATTCATTTAAAACTTCTTTGCAAAGTAATTGTCCTGACCCTGTTTACTGATACAGGAATAAATGACTTCGTAGGTTGAGAGTATGACATATTTGGTTGGTAATGTGGAGCCATGGTGCAGACACAGATCAAAGTAAGCTTTTTACACAGCAAGCTTCTCATGTCTTCTAATTGTTGTCCCTTTTTACATGTGAAAAAATCTTGTCTCTACTTTATTAAGCAGGACCATCAACTCCAGACAGTTTTATGCACTATGTGTATTACATCAGTATGAGTCCTGCAGGCTGAATGCAGTCACGTCTATTACACTAGTCTTGTTAGCATTAATTCAATAGCTTATTGCCCTTCGGAATGCTTTTTCAGGTAAACAAGGGATCTGACAGCAGGACTTCAAACAAAACACTTCTCAGCTGGAGATCCACGAGACAAAAGGAAGTCCTGACCAAAGCATGAGGCCATTAGAATGTTTAGTAAATGCAGTCTAAAGGAATGCACATGCTCTGAGCTAGGCTAACAGCAAAGACTGAGATGATTAGCAGATGAATAGGGAAATTTCCATATGATGTGGCAACAGCAGTGATTTGCTATGCATTGTGAAGATCAAAAGCCTAAAAGCTGCAGTCCAGCCTTTATTTGAAGAAACAACAAAAGGAGGTCATCTGTTAGGGCAGTGGAGGGATGTGGATATCCAAGGTGATTAGTTTGTGGTCGGATCTAACCAAGGAGCAGTTAACTATTGGTGTAGAGCAGTGGTCGTCCATGTTGGTAATGACCAGGTCAAGGATATTGCTACCTCTAATGGAGGTAAGAACAAGCTGGTCCAGGACATTGGAATTATTGAATTCCAGGAAATGTTGGGAAAGTGTATTGGTACATGAGTAGTTTTCCCAGTTAATGGAGGGGTAGTTGAAGTTGCCCAGCATGAGAGTGTTAGGTTGGACACTAACATTCTCCATGGTGCTTAGGAATGTGGAGTGTGAGTCTTAGGACAAGGTTGGGGACCTGTAGCAGGCTACAACCAGAATCGCTGTCTTACCCAATGTTAGCTGCACCTGAAGTATCTCTGATGCGTTATG
This sequence comes from Protopterus annectens, assembly GCF_019279795.1. Classification (NCBI taxonomy): domain Eukaryota; kingdom Metazoa; phylum Chordata; order Ceratodontiformes; family Protopteridae; genus Protopterus; species Protopterus annectens. The sequence continues at coordinate 1,402,814,154 of NC_056739.1, read as the reverse complement.
TTGGGCTACCAGTCTAGAGGTGCTCTTCTTTTATGGATATGGAAACGCCACTGTCTTTGGAGCTTTGGTCCAAGTTCTGAGGCCAAAAGATGTGGAATGAGTTATTGCCTGGTAGTGCAGGGGTGCTTTCTGCTGCCTTGAACCAGGTCTCTGTTACAGCCCAAATGTCGATGTTCTCCATTTTAAGGAGTGCTTCGAGCGAGTGCATTTTGAAATGTAGACTTCTAGTGTTGAGCAGCATGACCCTGAGATTGCATTTGTTTGTAGCTGTTACGGTGGTGACTTGATATTTGCAACACCACCTAAAAAAGGCACTATGGGGTGGCAAGAGCCTTGGCCAGTATCTGGAAGCCCAGGGGTGACAGATGCAGGCCATCTCTGGCAGAGCATCAAGGTGTGTCAGTCATGTTATACCAGGTAGACAGATACTGGATCCCCTTAGAATGACACCAGAAACTTAGCCATTTGTTGAAATCCAGTCATTTTCTGCTTGTACTGTGGCATCATTCTGGGTGATGGTAGGAGGCTGCTCAGGGCTAGGGTCATACCTGCCTGGGCTACATAATCTGAGAGCTCCTCCATGTCTCTTTTCATGTAGTCCAGGGAGGTACATCTCAGGTCATTCACACCCACATGTACGATGACAGAGTCATATTTGTACCTATTGTTGAGGGATCTGAGTGCATGCATTATGTGGTGGATCCTGGCACCTGACAGACAGCTGTTACTTTCTCCTTATTCACCCTAGTGAATGGGACATCAGTGTGCCTCACTATCGAGTCACCTATGACTAGTGTGTTGGTCATGCTGTTTTGCCTTAGGGGCTTTGGTTGACTGGCACTCTGTTTAGGAGAGTTATGTATCCATGATTAGTGTGGTGTTGTGGTGGTCAGGTGTTTTTCTGCCTTGGAGGTCTCTGCTGTTTGGATAGATTTTTATTGAAAGCCTCCGTGAAGATGGATGTGTGGTTTGTGTTCTTATGTGAAGGCAGTACTGGTGTGTGTTCTGGAGGGCTATGTGTTCCATGTGGTGTGGTGTCGTGCAAGTGTTGACCTTCTCCTTGTGACCAGCTATTCTGGTCTTGGCTGGAGAGTGCGTGGCTTCCAATCTGGATATATAAGTGATTCACTCGCAAGTCTGAGTGTTGGGAGGTTAGAGGAGAGGGTTGTCAGTATACATAACCTCTCTTTTGACCGCCACATTGCCACTGTGGTCAAGAAAGTCCTTCTATGTGGCACATCTCATTACTAAGGGTTTTGCATCCAGGAAGAAGGAGGTGATTGTTTCCCTCTACTCTTCCCTCATTAGGCCAGTTATTAAGTACAATGCCCCATTTGGCATGTACCTCACTAGATACCTGCAACAACTGGAGAGGCTGCAAAAGTAACTCGCAAAGAGGATCCTAGGCCTTAAATACTTGTCCTATATTGGCCAGACTCAAAAAACTCCCAACTATTCTCTGTTTCATATTGCCTACTTACAGGCAATCTCTGCTTGACTTACAAAGCCATGTCTAACCCAGCGGGCACTGTTAGAAATGTTACATCTAAAAAAATCCCAATCCTTCGCACCATATGCTTCAGAGACCTCAATCTCATAACCACAATCAACAGAACATGCTGGAGGGACAGGTTCATAACCCAGAGACTGCCAATGCTCTGTAATAGACTTCCCATACATGTCAAACAGAGCACCTCACAGGCCCTCTTCAAGAGAAATCTTGATGAGTGGATGTGAAATAGAAAATTCACCCCGGGGATTACTCCAGTGGCTCTACTTGACAGAGGCACTGGGAACTCAGGTTGGGTGGCACAATGCCAGGGTAATCCTATGGGCTAGGCTTGTAAATGCTCCAGGGCTATTAGCCTAGCCCAAGTTCACCAGGTTAATAGGGGAAAGCACAGGGAAATGGCCTTTATATATATAGATATAGATATATAAACAGAGTGAGATAGACATAAAGCACATATTGAGACACACACATGAATACTTGGTGGGAAATATTATTGTATCAGCAACTGGGAAAGTAGACTGGTGAGCACACAATCTGAGACACAGCAGGGGCCCCTTAGAGAAAACCAACAGAATTACAGTAGACTAGTAACCTTTCAGTGCACTTGTAAAGCAGGAATGTGCACTGCATGCGTATTGTGAATAAAAAGACATGCATTATGAGATATGCAGAATATATAAAGAAGGTATAAATATTCATGAATGCTTGAATTTCAAACCAGTTTGTAAAACAGGTAGAGGCAATTTTATTATAACCACAAGAATGCAAAGACAGATTGTTACATACATACATACATATGCACATGCATACAGAAAAAGCGACTATAACCAGTCAAGATATAGGATGACCAAGGGCATGAGACTTTGGTGAAAGCATGAAATTTTTAATGTGTTATAAAAAAATGGAGTGTGGTAGTATGCAAGTAGTGGTAACAAAAAGTATATGAGAAAAAGCATGTACTGCATTTGCCTCAGCTGTGAAACGCTAAAGAGTGTAAACTAACTGCACTTCAGTCAAGCCTTCAACAAAGGTGTACAAGCTCAAAACATTGAAGCACAATAAGTGGTAGAAACAAAGTGAAAAAAGAAAACCATGGTAATGCAATCTGAATACTAGAAATAGTCATGCTATGATGTCTGAAGGATAACATACAGCAAGAGCTAATGAGAAAAAAACCTTTACAACAGTGCTTAGATTGCATTTCAAAGATGCCTGTCATTGTTGGGAGATAAACAGGGAATATATATATATATATATACATATATATATATATATATATATATATATATATATATATATATATACATATATATATATATATATATATCTATATATATATATATATATATATATATATATATATATAGATAGATATATATATATATATATATATATATATATATATATATATATATATACATATAGACATATATATATATATATATATATATATATATATATATATACATACATACATATATATATATATATATATATATATATATATATATATATATATATATATATATATATATATATATATATATATATATATATATACATAAGCATGTTAGATACTGGACAGTTTTTATTGCAAGCACAACCGGCCAAAGCAATATTGTGCTGTAAAATGAGAAAAAATGTGTTTGATTATAAAAGTGCAGCTAGATGAATGCAGGCAACACCAACAGCAAGCCATGAGTCAAATAATTGCCAGTGCATGAAAAAAGATTTGTAGTAACAAACATGAAACAGAAATACTACTGCCTAGGGGTGAATAATTATTAGACCTAGTTTATCAAAACAAGTACATAGTAAAGTACATAGCAATTCAGTGCTAAAGAGGCAACAGTTCTGAGTGTGACAAGACAGGTTATCTAGCTGAGTGAAATGCAGTGATTCCAGCTAATCTAATTGCCATAGATGGGGGAAGGTAAACAGAAAAGGACATACTTGAAATGTAACCTTTTCACACTTCCTCTAAGAAAGCCACCCCTGCTGAGAGTTTGTGTAATCTGACCTGCAGTATGGTAAGAAGGCAGTTTGAAAACCTTGCCTCTGGGTGATCATGTGACTTATACAGTGCTAAAATGTAAACAAACTGCTCAAGCAAAAAATCTGAGCTAGTGCCCCTTTAAATTCCAGAGACTGAAAAGGAAGTAGCTACACAGCTAGCCAGAGTGACTTTCATGCTGCATGGTACACAGCTCATTTAGAGTGTTCTCATTTGGAATACATGCCTTGGGGAGGAGAGGTCACATCAGCTGCCTCTGTAGGTTCCTAGATAAGTATTGGGCAATCAGTTTACAGGTTGTTGCAAGACTAACCAATAAACAATCTTCAAAAGGTTGATACAGTCTCAAGAAGAGCAACACAAGGTAAACTGTGGATAATTTAAGACTGCCCATCCACTTACACAGATTTAACTTGAAGATGGCAAGGGTGCTTCTGTGCTAGATGTGTAGTAGAGTTTTTTTATCAGGAGGAGGGGATATGAATTTATCTTGCCAGTATGTCATATTTATTCTCAGATGGAGGTTCAGTTCCTTTAGCAAAGTATTTGAGGGGCCATTTCTTCTGTGAACGAATAGGAAGTCAAGGGGGTTCAGATCATTTGTGGCTTAAAGCTAGACACAGATCTTAACATAGGAGTCTGTAAGAGACCAAATTTAGACAAAAGGCTGCCAGTCAGTACGTATAATTAAGGGTCTTGAGACCATTGATATTTTTGGTTAGGAATCTCTGAGGTCTTTCAAACTATGTGTTATGCTTTTTCAAATCATGGCCAATTGCATTTATTCATGAGTCTGATAAGATATTTAAAATGGAGTTAAGCCTTCTTTGGATGTAGAGGAGATGCTTTTGGAAATTAGATGAGACATTTAGAAGGCTTTCTAAAGTACTGCAGAGACATGACCGACATGATAGGTAACCTGTCTCCCACAGAAATAGCCACCCACTTCAATTCCTTTTTCGTCAACACCATCAGTAAATTACTGCCTTTTAGCTCCAAATTTCTTCCTAACTCAACACTTGCTTCTGATTCATCTAGCACTCACTCTGAAAAACACCCCAATCCCCCAAAAACACATTTTCTCTTCAACCTGTATCAACTGCCTATATCAAAAAACTTCTTCAGAACCTAAAGCCACACTCTCCTTTTGCTGACAACTTGCCACCATACTTCCTAAAAATAGTCGCTTGTTCCACTGCATATCTCATATCTTTTCGAAAATCTACAGAAATTTCCAGTTTTAAGCCTATAGCTGTTCTCTCTCCACTCACAAAAATTATGGAAAAATGTGTCCATGCACAATTACTATGCCACCTATTACTAGAAAACCTTTTAACACTCACTCAGCATGGTTTTCAACCGAACCATAGTACTTCCACCACTCTCATCGCTTTCACCAGCTCAGCTGCGCAATCAGGAGACAATAACAAACCAGTCTCTTGCCTATTCCTGGACTTATCCAAGGCATTCGATGCTGTGTCTCATCCTTTGCTCAGTTCTAAACTAACAAAACTTAATCTGTCCCCATCCACTATCTCTTGGTTCAGCAGCTATGTGTCCAATAGGTATCAATCTGTTAGATGGCTTTCTGCACTTTCCCTTCCTCTGCCAGTCACCACAGGTGTGCCCCAAGGCTCCATCTTAGGACCTTTTCTTGTCAACATTTTTACTAACAAGCTTTATAAATCCTGTCCCAACTCAACTCTCATTCAATATGCGGATGATTCTACAGTCATCACCTCCTCTGATTATTTCTCAGACCTGCTTTTCAAAACCCAGCAAACTTTCACAAATATTGAGACCTGCTAACCAATAACCACCTAATACTCAATGCTAGGAAAACTAAACTACTTCTATTTCTGCCTAAATCACTCCCTCATAATGCCTCAACCTTCACTATCACTTCATTAGACAATACCACCATCAATGTTGAATCCCATACCAAACTACTAGGGGTCATAACTGATGATAAACTAAAGTTTGACCTTCATATAAATTACTGTATCAAAAATATTAACCAAAAGCTTGGCGGCTTACTATACCATATCAAAAGATATGTCACACCAGCGGTAAGATGGATATTCTCTCTTGCTTATCTCTTACCCTGTCTCTTCTATGGCTCCCAAATACTCACTAAACTACAGGCAACACTACTAAATAAGATGTAAAATACATATCACAAAACAGCTAGATTCACTGTCAACACTCAGCCTAAATCCCATCACAGCCTGGCCTTGAAAACACTGAAATGGCTTGAGTTCCCCAATCAACTTATTTTCCTCAACTTAATATTATCCACTCCATCCTCTATAAACCCTCCTTCTGCCCTAATATTTCCAACATCTTAAATCACTATCTCCCATCCAGAAAACTTAAAAGACCCAGCCAAAGCCTCCTTGACACTTACAAACCTAAAAAATCAATTGGTGAAACCATACACAACTGCCTTCCCTCTATCCACCAGAATAAGCTACCTTTAACAATCAGATCTATCACACAGCCCCACCCATTTAAAGTCGCCCTCAAAGTCCATTTTACTAATACCCGGATCTGCTCCTGTACACAACCACTGTGAATTTAATCACCTGACCCCCATTGCATACAGCCCCTTCTCAATTCATACATAATTCTAGCCACAGAACTCTAACCCCTAATAACTTTTTTCACTAAATTTCTCCACTACTCATATTTACCTCCCTCCCTTCTTTTCCTACTTAGAATCAAGTGAAATCTGAGAAGGGGGATTAAGCTAACTACTACTAGTGTCCTCTCTTATTTATACATTTTTACCCATAGCCACCTCCCTTTTTCTCTTGTCACTTAACCTTTTTCTATCACTTTCTCTGTGCCATTTTCCCCCTCTGCTTTTGATTACTGATGTATAGGCAGTTGCCTGCAAGAACTAAGATTTGTTATACAGTACTTTATGCACTCTTATCTTAAACTCTGAGTTAATTGTCATTTCTTGCCCTCTAAATGGGGAATTCCTTGTGTACTGGAGATATATGAATAACGTTAACATATTGTTTTATTGCCTTTTTTGTAAATAACACCTTGTAAACTCTCATGCTACAAGTGGGAATCCAAGCATTATAATGCATGTTTATATTACCTCATGTATACTGTACTGTTTGTAAACATTTTTATGGTGTATGGAATACTTTGTGGAGCTTGTCTCCCCAGGCGTCTGCTGAAAAAGGGCACAAGCTCAGTCAGGCATTCCCAGTCAACAAATATCAAATAAATAAATGATAGCTAAAAGATGAGGGCATATCAAAAGGAATGACTAGACCTCGTATAACAGTGTCTTATTGGGGAAGTGTGCTGCCTATATGGTATAACGGAGAAATGTTTTGTTTACCAAAATGAACTATACTACATTTTCTTGCATATGATTTGAGACCATTCTACTTGTACTGATCGTTAACATAATCTATCCCATGCTGGAACAATTTTGTGTCAGTGGAGGATCAAAGGACAATAATTAACTTACAGTCATTTTCAGACTTAGATAACTGTTGCCCAGTTGTACTGGTCTGAAAGTCAGAGCTATAGATTGCAAATAAGAGAAAGCCCAAGCAGGTGCCCTATGGTAAACCACTACAAACTTTTTTTGCCTTCAGAAGTAGCACCAATGACTACAACCATGTGACTTCTGTCAAACATGCAGTTAGCTATCCAATGCCAAGCATATGGATTTATACACAGATTTACAAGTCTGTCAATAATGCCTGCACAGGGAATAATGTCAAATTGCTTGGCCAGGTAAATTCCAGATATGCTGAATGTGCTGTGTAACCACAATCCGCTACTTTGGGGAATTTTGAAAAGAAATTAAAGAGGTTAAAGAAGCAGGATTTGCCGTGAGCAAAGTCAAATTTGAGGATCCTGGGTTAAAAGATTTTTGGTGTCCAGATTAATGGGGTTTGAGATAATACACTCCATAGCTTTACATACAAGCCTAGTGAGACTAATTAAATCATAGTTACTAGGGTCCATAACTGGCCACCTTTGTATAGCAGCATTACAACAGCTGATTTCCAGGCTTCAGGGTGTAATAAGTTGAGATACATAGATTAAAGAGGTTAAATAGTGATTCATATAAGCCATATGCATTAATTATTAAGCTTCTTGGCATAATATGATGTTGCAGTGTTGACGTATATATCAGAATTAAATAACTATATCTTAAAAAAATGAAAGGATATATTTGCTTTTAAGAGTTTATGCTTTTTGAACTGCAGACATGATGTAGCTCAGTAACGTCTTCCTGGAATTCATTCACTGGAAGGACATTTGGAAGAAAATGGGAAGCGATGGACCAATAAATTGTATCTATTCTTCATTAATAGATAAGTTAGTTAGCTAAGAAGCCTGAAAATGTTCAGTACATTTTATTCCTATGTGTTGCTGAAGTAGAACTCATAAAGACATTCCACTCTTTTCATGAAGAGACAAAAGATAAAATGACAAAGACAAAAGATAAAATGACAACACTTAGAAAAAATGTGACACTAAATATAATAAATGACCAATGTACAGGGCACGTTTTTGGAAAGAAGTGTTGAGAACTAATGTACATAATGTATAATTTAAACTGGATTCAAGTGCAGAGTGTAATATCCATAAAGAGCAGGCTGTATATACATTGTTAGTTTATTCTGACCACCAGATAGCACCATTAAGCCAAAAATTGGTGATACCTGAGTACAAAACTAAAAAAAAAAAAAAAAAAAAAAAAGTTCAGTCTCTACTTTCAGATAGTAGCACTTAAGTGAGTTATCCTACTATATGAAAGTGTTGCCTAGTGAGAATCTAAGAACGGTTAAACAAATTCACCCTTTAAAGGCAAAGATTACTTATGTTGAGAATCAGAAACACTGTCGTAGTGGCATCTCAAATACTGAACAAAGCTATGGCAGTGATATTCTGTATGGTTGTGCTGATTTATTTACAGTTTTATGAACTTGCCAGAAAATATAAAATACTCAGAAAACATGATGCGGTGCCAAAGATTAAGCAATAGTAAATTTATTTTAATGGAATGAAAAACTTGAGTCATTAAAAAGTAATTAGAGCCAGCAGAATGGATGAGTAGTGTGCGTACTCTTGGAAAGAAAGACAAGATTCACTTTGTATTAATCCATAAGATGTGAATGAAGTGATTAAACAAAAACACTGCCTACTGATTATTATTGAAGAGGTGATATTAACAATGCCACATACTAATTTATTTCTCTACCGTATACAAATCCTTGTTTCTAGTAAAACAAAGTTACACATTGTATATATTTAATATACCATTAGAAAGATATGGATGCCTTAGTCTTCCTTTTTTTCATCGGCACCAGAGTTGTACCAAACAGCTGTTGTCTGAGTAACTGAATGACTATATTGTAAAGATAAATGATCTATTAATGCTGTGTTAGACACAGAAAGAACAGGGGAGGGGGGATGATACAGTTGCAGAAAATGAGAAAATAGCATAAATACATATTAAAAGGTGCAAATGCAAAATCAAGGAGATGAGTCTGAAATGCTTACATCATAGTTTAATGCAGAGCCATAAGTAGGACAGGTCAAAAGGTGCAACATATTAATGGCTGTGATTGATTTATGAGTCCACAAGGAGAATCTAGGAATGGTTAAACAAATTCATAGTTTAAAAGCAAAAATTATATATGTTGAGAATCAGACACACTGCCACAGTGGCATCTCAAACACTGAACAAATCAATTGCACTGACATTCTGCATGATTATGCTGATTTATTTACACTTTTATGGACTTGCCAGAAAAGATCATATATTTAGAAAACATGATGTAGTGCCAAAGATTAAGCAACAGCTAACATGATTGAAGGGAATGGAAAACCTAAGAGTCATTAAGAAGTAGTTAGAGCCAACAGACTGGATGAGTAATGTGCTTACTCTTGTGAAGAAAGACAAGATTCACATTTGTATTAATTTATAAGATGTAACTGAAGTGCTTAAACAAGAACACTGCCTACTGATTATTGTTGAAGAGGTGGTCTTAACCATGCTGCATGCTAATTTATTTCCCTGCTATATACAAAGCAGTGTGTCTAGCAAAATAATGCTACACATTGTAAAACATTTAATATGTCACTAGAAGGATATGCCCCAGGATTCAGCAAGCTCTGCACGGTGTACAGGAATAGTGCAGGAGCTGCTAGAGGCAATATGGTCTCCGAGAGACCCAGGAACAAGCTCCCGGGATGTGCATGAGCGCTCCTGCACTATTCCTGCATGGACACAGCTCCTGTATGCAAATTACCCCATTTGCAGGTAAAAAACATGCAAATGAGGTGAATTTGCAATCCAGGATGCTGGCAGCCATCCGTGCAGGACTAGTGTAACCTGCAGAAATGTACTCGGTTAGTAAGAGTGTACATTTCTGCAAACTACAAAACGGAGCAATGACAGCTCCAAATAAAGTGTGTATACAGCATGTAAAGCATGCCAATGGCCAAATATATAGCCACTGGCATGGAAATCAGTTGCAAAAATAAAAAAAAAAACTTTTTTTTTTGGCCGATTTCGGCCGTATAAGCGTAGGGCAGCAGCGCGCAAATGGGATCAGCTGGAAAATAACAGAAAAACCCTGAAAAAAAGCTATCCCTGCAAAATCACAATTTTGTCATTAAAGTCAATGGCAGGCAGAAGACAACAAGGCCAGTGAATAGTGGTTGCTAAGGGGGAAGGCTCAGTGTGGGACTTGTAACTAGGCATTAGCAGGCAATCATATGCAAATGAGGGGAATAATACTGAATCTCAGATTTCCCCTCATGGCTATCCTGCACCCAACCGTGTAGGTGCAGGAAGACCATGGTGCAAGCCTAAGAGCTAGCTGACATCATAGAGGGGTGTGTCAGGCATACTGTAATTTTATTGGAGCCCTGTGGCTCGGGTTTGCCCTTAGCTTAACAGAGCTAAGCAAGGGGGTGTGTCTGAAGCTGCCAAGCACTCTTTACAGTGCTTAAACAGGTGTGTGCGCTGCACACCATGTTTTAAATGAAAAAAAAAAGTAAACCAGGAAATAGCAGCTCCATGCACATCTGAGCACTGTGTTTGTGCGGCGCACCTCGAGGTTTAAACAGTAAGGCAATGGAAAGGGAAAACAACAGTAGGAAGGTAATCAAGGAGAACTAGCATAGCTGGCAGGTGAAATGTATCAGAATCAACCAAATTACACAGGCAGCAGCCCAGCCCAGAACACTATGCAAACACCTTTCCTTCTGTTTTTCCCCACAAATTCTACACCACTGGTGTACACAAATGGGGAAATTTTACCTAACAAAATGATAGGGGCTGCATTAGCTCTTGTAAATTAACATGTGGAAGAGGCTGAGGGTGATGAGGATGAAAATGCTGATGACCAACACACAGTGAGGATAAGATTGTACAGACCCAGGGTAACCTACCAGGGGCTACATGAGCTGGAGATAGTGAAGTGCTATAGGGTGAACAGGGACCTCCTACAGCAAATTGTTGAGCTGTACCAGCCACGCCTCACACAGAGAACCAACAGAGGGGAACCCATCCCAGTGGATACCAAGGTATGTGTAGGCCTAAGAATATTGGCCACAGGTACCTTACAAAAGCCAACTGGGTATATCATGGGGATCTCACAGGCATCAGCATCCAGGGTACTCCACCAGTTCTTGGATGCCATGTCAGCACATGCCGGTGAGCACGTATATTTCCACAACACCCGTGAGGCGTTGACCAGCAATATGCATCTCTTCCACCAAATAGCAAAATACCTTGAGGTAGTGGGTGCTATAGACTGAATGCACATACACTTTAAAGCACCACAAGGTGAGCGGGGTAGGGTCTACATCAACAGCAAGGGCTTCCCCTCCATCAACTGCCAGGTTGTGTGCGATATCCAAGGTATTATAATGAATGTGTGTGCTGGCTGCCCTGGAAGCTATCACAACTCCCACATCTGGCATATGACGCAGCTGTACCAGAGATTTGCCAATGGGGACATCCCTTATGGCCACCTAGTGGGGGATGCTGGTTACGGAGCTGTGGCTGATGACACCCATCAAAAATGCACACACACCCAAACAAGAACTCCATAATGAGGCACATGCACAGACCAGAATCATAATAGAGTGTGTGTTTGGGATGCTCAAGTCATGGTTCCAGTGCCTGGACATATCCAGTGGAGCCTTGCAGTACTCACCAGCTACATGTACCCAAATTGTCATTGTATGTGCCATGCTATACAATATGATCCTGTGGAAACAGCTGCAGCAGGAACAGCACAGGGCAGGGCCACACATCCCCCCACCATTGCCATGGTCTGCACAGGCACAGAGTGACTCAGAGGAGGATGAACCTGAGCCTGCCACAGTAGGCAGAAGGAGGCATGCCCAGTATGCTGAGGCTTTGGCAAAGAGGCAACACATAGCACATTCACTGACATGGTAGGAACCCAGGGAATGAAACCTCTCTCTGACTCACACATACAGTAAAAGGGATGCCAAACATGACACTATCTGTGCTTAACCATGTATAGGGAGTGTACTATGTGCATCTGACATAGTCAGCCCTCCAGCACCATCCTCAATACAGGTACAGCCACAAGGTAAGTCACTCTCCCTCTCAATTGCTGAATGGAGTAGTATGTTTTGTTACCTGTATCTATGGTATGGATGTGGGCATGCAAGGGAATCGGGTGGCTGAATGGGATGCCAGCAGATTGTAGACACCTATAGTGACAGCATGAAATATGTAACAAATACTGGTGTCACCATAGTAGCCAGTACTAGACAAGGTGAGAAAACCCAATGCAAGAAATGTGGTGGGCCAAATGTGTGTCCATAGGACACACACGTGCCAGTAAGGGAGGCTCACATACCCAACAACCGTCTCAGCCAGCAGGACAGGCATAGACAAACACAAAGAAAGGCTGTGCTAAGGCCTCTGACTGATGGCTATGGAGAACAGCCCCCCCTCCAGACCTACACAGAGAGACTACAACAGGTCAGGCAGTGAGATGTTCTGAAGGATAAGAACTCTGAAACTGAAATGTCTATCAATAAATCCTAAGAACTGTAGTACACTGATATGCCTCTAGCCTGCATGAGAGGTCAGAATACAAAATTAAATGGAGTACCAGAAATACCAGTACAGTCATAGCAAATGTGTACAGTTGTCAGGTGTGCCCCAATCCTATGTAGAAATGTAATAACATGTATCTGTAGGTATAATAACAGTGGAGCACAGATTACCTGAGCCAGCCAAAGTAGCAGGATAGATTGTAGCACATGTATAATATGTAGGGCTGTGTGTTAGGTTGGTGTGTGTTGTATATTGTGTGAGAGTGGTCAGCATGTAGGCATGGTGGGTTTTGTCCTGGTGGCCATTGGCCAGTACTGCCAATGACAGGGCCAAGTTCTCACAACTGCAGTGCCAAACACAATGCATCCCAGCAAGACACATTCCAGCAGTAAGCCATATTAATTGTTTGGTTGTAATATCTGTCACCATCTGAAAGATGGACATGGCATGAATGTGGGCCCAGACATACAATCAGTACACAAGTGGAAGTACCCTAGGCAGACAGTGTATAAAATGTTACTGTCAAATGGACACAGCTTTGGAATTGTGCATACAGGTTAGCAGCACATTAGGTGGGTTTGTAGTATGGAAACTGATGTCGCTGGCCAAACACTGGCAGACCACAAAGGTCACAGGTATGAAGTATTGAAAAACTGCTGATCTCCCTGCACAAGCCAGCATAAGTGGAATGCCCCACGTATATCTGTGAGTCAGCAACAAGTAGCTTCCATAGCACATATGTACCCAGCTCACCCTACCGTCACCTACAGGTACCTCACAGGTCTTATCCCTGCTGTTTGGAATGAGTACAATATGACCCCCACCTCTGTATGTAAATAGCCACAGAATGCAGCATGCTGAAGAGGTGTCTCATGCAGGTGTGTGTCTAGCTGTAAGCAGCACCCTGCCAGCATCTACACCACTGGATCAGTAATAGCAGAAACTATTGGCATTAACACCTTGCACATCTACCCTTTCACCCCAGGGGAAAATAGTGGCTTGCAGCCTGGGAATGCAGGAGTGACACAATGCAACAGCCTGCTACAGATGGCCTGCATTACTACCAAATGTCCTATAGAGCTCTCTGATCATGTAGCCCAGGCTGGTATGACCCTGACCTTGAGCAGCATCTTATCCTCACATAGAATGATGCCACAGTACAAAGACAAAATGATCGATTTTAACAATTGGCTAAAATTTTGGTGTCATTCAAAGGGGATCCAGTGTCTGTCAGCCTGGGATGACATGCTCGACCTTGCACCTGTCACCACTGGGCTTTGGATATTGGCAAAGGCTCTTGCCACCCCATAGTGCCTTTTTAGCAAGGCTCAAAAGTCAAACCCACCCCCATAGACAGCACAAGGAACAAGAAACTAAGGGTAATGCTGCTAAATGCCAGAAGTCTTAACCTCAAGATGCACTTTCGAAGCTCCTCAGTATGGAGAACATCGATATCTGTGCAGTGACAGAAACCTGGTTCAAGGCTCCAGAGAGCACCCCAGCACTACCAGGCTATACCTCATATAATGCTTTTCGCCCCAAACTAAAGGAGGGGAGTTTCCATATTTATCAAGGATATCCACACCTCCAGGTTAGTGTCATTGCACCATCCATGTGCAACTAACAGTGGGCAAGACTGCTTTTCAGTTTATAGCATCCTACAGACCACCCTCTCAAAGTAAGAAAACATTGGAGAACATGAAGATCTCTCCGAACACCATTATCCAAACATTGACTGGAAGATTCCTGGAAATTATAAACTCAAATGCTATGGAACAACTAGTCACCACTCCCACAAGAGGGGACAACATTAGACCTGATCATTACCAACATGGGGACTCTATGCTCCACACCAGAAGTATATCCCTCATTGGTAAGATCAGACCATACTGGATGTCAAACCACAGTGAAAAACTTCTCAAAAGCGAACTTCTCACTTCAAAACCAAAGTGGAATCCTTCAAGGCCCCAGGGCCAGTGGAAACTACAGCCCAAACTGCAGAATCCTATATAAATGCATTCTACGGACATCTCCAGGAATGCATGCATCATGCTATCCCAAACAAAACCAAGACCCAATCATCCAAACGCAGGTGTCCAGTCTGGTGGACCCCTGCCATAAATAAACTGTACAACAGAAGGAGGAAGCTACTACATGATAGAGCAAAATCCCTAATAGGGAAGGCATCTCTGATCAGTACTAGCAAAAATTACAATCCCTCATAAAATCCTCCAAAATTGCACAGGACACCAAAGACAATCATAAGGCTTTTTCAGTTATGTTAGAAACCTGGGATGCAACTCCCAGACTTGTTCTGAGTTGATTCTAAAATACACTGAACCCACAGACATCGCCAATATCCTGGCAGACAGGTTCAGTGCAAACGGCTGCCTCCCAAACATCTCAGATGCTCAGGTGAGCAAAAACACTGCTTCCATGGGACCAGATGGCGTCCCAGGTTGCATCCTACATGAACTACAAGAGGCTCAAATAAAACAGCTATACAATCTCAGCCTCACTACAGGATATGTGCCCACAGAATGAACCTGGTTGACAACCCCTATGTCACAAGATCCTATAGTCCTCTGTCAAAGGCCTG
The DNA here is from genome assembly GCF_019279795.1 of Protopterus annectens. Lineage (NCBI taxonomy): Eukaryota > Metazoa > Chordata > Ceratodontiformes > Protopteridae > Protopterus > Protopterus annectens. Next base: position 1,402,798,934 of record NC_056739.1, on the reverse strand, counting down.
TGTCTCACCCATATTGCCAGTGTATGTTATGTTATGGACTCCCAAATAACAACATAACACAGTCCACAGAACCCAAATGCAAGGCCATGTCAACAAATCCCAGTAACATGTCCACAATGTCCTACTGCATAAACTGTGGACCAACCCCAACATACTGCTGGGATGAAGTGATAACTATAGGAAACTTATCAGATAATGTTTGCATAATGTTTGGAAGAGGATAGAATAACAGGGGGTGGGTAGGAGCATGGACACCATGGAGTGTGTGAAGTCTGAAACTCAGCCTTGTGCACATACTATCCCTGCCTGCAAACACAGGAATGGGTGGCTACAAACCTGCTTGTAAACCACAATGTGAAGGGGTAATGACCAGAAATATGACCCCTGCCTCTGGGTAACCTGTGTGAATCTGTACAGCTGTGAGGTATGGCCACAGCAGGATATGGCCATACTGTCACGTCAATGGATGTATAAGCATGGGATCCTCAGCCACCACTGTACCAAGGAGCTGAACCATTTACACAGACCCATTAGCAAGTGTCTGCATCTTCCCCTCCAGGATTGCATGATTGTGCAAGAATATGTAGGCTGCAGACCATAATACTGGACACAACTTCATTCACCCTGTGTTCCCCAGGAAATTACTGCAAGCAAATATGTAGTTGCTGCCATAAAACATCACAGTGTAAAACAGTACATATGTCTGAATATCTCTGCTAACACCAAAACCATGAAGCAGAAGCAGCACAGACACAGTTACCTACAGTAACCCACTATCCTTTGCTCATTTTGACCCCATATTGTTAAGCAATCTACAGATATCCCGCAGAAACAGGGTGCTAGCTGTAGGAGTAGAACACAAAAGCCTGCACTGGAGTACAACCTACCTGGAATGGATTCACACATTCAATACAGGAGGCCATACTGGGCAATCTCCCACACTTACAGAACTGAAGCCCATGTCTGGCAACAACAGTGGACAATACATATCTGACAGTCACATATGTTTGTGCACACACTCCACATTTTAAACCAGTCATGCTTTGCACACACATTGGATAGGAATACACACATATATCCAAGGACATCACACTATAATAGGCCAAACTTATACATACATAGATGTGTGGAAGAGAGTGACAGACAGTGATAAAGAGCCTCCCATGATGAGGTTTGTCCCACCCAGCACACATCCTGTTGGCTAAAACCACATGATGTGCAAATGTCAGTCACTGTAGACATTTGCCTCTGGTATCCCTCAGCACTATAGTGTCTGTGATGCTTGTGATAACTGTGTAACATGACTGTACAAGTCATTATTCATCTAGCAGTTGTATACACATACCTGTTAAATTTAAACCTGTGTGCCTGCATGTTGTATGTCTGCTTCCAGATGAATGGTTTATGGCCCATGCACACATACTGCACTCCCCATTGCCCTACTTTGGCAAACCTGCTGATTTCATTAATCTTGAAATATACCTTTGGTGAAGGAGTAGTCCTATAAGCTCCATGGTGCACTATAACTGTGTAATGCTTTAGTGTGATGTACTAGTTAGGTAGGAGTTCTTAACCCAGACATGGCAACTGTGAGACTGCGTGTATATGTGTGTGTGTGTGTGTGTGTGTGTGTGTGTGTGTGTGTGTGTGTGTGTGTGTGTGTGTGTGTGGTTGTGTGTGTAGGGATCAATGCTTTTGTGGCCATTCATAGTCACTACACTCCCCATTGCCCTACTTTGGCAAACCTACTGATGTCATTCACCTTGAAGTACACCTTTGGGGAAGGAGTAGCCCAGTAAGCTCCATGGAATGTGCTATAACTGTGTAATGCTGTAGTATGATGTACTAGTTAGGTAAGAGTTCTAATCCCAGACATGGCAACTGTAAAACTTTATGTGTGTGTTTGTGTAGGGTTCAATGCTTTTGAAGCCATTCACAGTCACTACAACTTCAATTGCCCTACTTGGGCAAGCCTGATGATGTCATTCACTTTGAAATACACCTTTGGGGAAGGAGTAGCTCAGTAAGCTCCATGGCGCATGCTATAACTGTGTAATGCTATAGTGTGATGTACTAGTTAGGTAGGAATTCTAATCCCAGACATGGCAGCTGTGAGACTCTGTGTGTGTGTGTGTGTGTGTGTGTGTGTGTGTGTGTGTGTGTGTGTGTGTGTGTGTGTGTGTGTGTGTGTGTGTGTATGTGTGTTTGTCATTAGTATCCTGTGTGGAGGTAGTTGTATGTGTGTAATAACAGGACTCATTGTGGAGTGGGTTTTGCAAATTTCTTATATGGTGGGTCTATTATATGTCACAATGTCCACCTTAGAAGGACAACAGATGTCAAACAGCAGAGGCTGGTGTAGACAATCCATGCCCCTACATGTGACATCATGGATTGGGAAACAATATAGGCAACCCTTGTATTACCCAGAGAACACTCTCCACCCATGTCTCATACAAAAACACACTTGGCTAGGCAACAACCACTATGATGGTAGCTCCCTGCATATTGCCCACAGATAGTAACCATTGTGTAATTGCAGTGGACTACAGAGGACATGGCACCCTGTCCCATCCCTACACTAGGCAAATCATTGCATATAGTGGTCCTTTGCTTTGTTTCTCACTGGACGCCTGCAACAACTGTAGAGTCAGCAAAGGTAACCCACAAAGGAAATACCATGCCTTATACACATGCCCTGTATGGACAGATGCCACTGGCACCAGTGAATAACCTGTATCATGCTGTCAATGTAGGTGCAGGCTCAATCTGGTTTCCATTGCCAGTTCTCACCACATGAGGTCAGGAATGGCACATCAGATGATAATCTGTCTATACAACATGCCCCAGATACCCCAGGTACACTTCCACATGTCATAGAACATGCATGTGGGACATGTGTATATTCCAGACACCATCCATGTTATGGAATATAGAACACATACATGGCAAGCATTGCACAGCACTGGCCACCCACAGTAGTAACACAGATGAGTGGATGGTGAATGCAATACCCACCTGTGTGGACCAATCCGGAGACTACGCCCCTGATCCACACTGCAGACCATTGCCATGTGGTCTGATGCCAAGGTATAGACTGCCAGTATCTAGCCTTGTACAGCCTTCTGGCACAGTCAACCACTACACACCTGTGAAGCAATGTGTCCATGCATGTCAGTACTGGCAAACCTCTGTCTGTGTCTGTGTGGAGTATAATGATTTGAATGCCATTCATACTGACTACACCTCCCATTGGCCTACTGAAGCATGCCTACTGATGTCAGACACCTTGACATATCCTTTGCCAATATATCAGCCTGATAATCTCTGTGGTGCATGTAATACCTGCATATTACTGTAGTGTGGCAAACTAGTTAGTTAGGAATTCTTATTCTGACTCTGCCAACTGTGATAATGTGTGTGCATCCCTGAGAGAGTGTGGCTGTGTTGTCCTTGACACCTGTTATTGTGGACAGGCACATGTACTACACCTACCTTATCCCTCCTTTATTACTGATGCTGATGTCACTCACTATCAAATATACCTTTGGACACCTCACCAATATGTAAGATCTGTGGCGCATGCAATAACTGCATGGAAATGTAATAGCAATACATAGTTGGGCAGGGGTTTGAAATCCTGTACTGGTAAGTGTGCGACACAAACATGCTTAGCTTTTACTCTCCTACCCTCTCCCTGTCTTATTTTGTCTCTGTCTGTCTCTATCACTCCTTCTCTGGTGGATGTGAAGTACACCTGCTTTGCTTAGGAAGCAGCTTGTGTTTTGTAAGTGATGCTAATGATCAGCTGATGGCCTGTGCAAGAATTGCAGTCACCCACCAGCTGATTGTATGTGGAACAGCTGTGGTACCATTCCCATAGCCAATTGCATGGAAACACACTCCTATAACTAGGAACATCATGTCAATGTTGGCCCTTTTCATTCACTGTGAGCAGGACTTCATGTCTGTGTTTGGCAAACAGCATCACAGATGATAGTGGGATATACCTCTAACAACATACACTGTGGAGACAGGCCAGCAAACAGAAGTGGGATGTTCCAGACATGACTGCAGAATGTAAATTTTGCTCTTCAGCATTTGAAGTAATGTTGGTTTAACAGAGTCTGTGTGGATATGGCTGGTCTACATGATTTAATACCTGTCATGACAGTGTTATTTGGTTGAGGAAACTCCCACCTGTAGGGTTATCTGCAGACTGGCCAGTGTTTGGAGTCTTATGTGTCTTGTGTTACTATCTTAGAACTGCAGAAGCATAGTCTGAGGATTGCAGTCAGTACATAGTGACAGCCATGAGAGTTACTAACTTCATATCCCTCATAGGACATATGTCACAACAAACGCTGTTACACAAGTAAATGTATGAGGTTATCACAGCAACATGTCAATATTGGCCCTGGGTGTGTGCCTCCAGTCACAACTCTGTCAACCTTTGTACATATGTCATGTAGTAAGAAGTGCATATGTTCAGTACACCATTAATTATTGACATCATAACCGATAACCCATTGAGATATCAGACTGCTAGGCATGTTATGTATAGGTTCATAGGTTCATAGGTTCATACTAGGCTATCTGCCCGAGGGCATTTACAAGCCTAGCCCATCGCTTTCCCCTTTAGTATGGGGAACTATACCCATTATTTTGCTGTGCCTCTGTCGAGCAGTGACACTGAGGTAATCCCTGGGGTATATCTGCGATCTCCCATCCATTGGTCAAGATTTCTCTTGAACAAGGCCAGCGAGGTGCTCTGCCTCACATGTACCTTTGTTCCACAGCATAGAGTCTTTGGGTGATGAATCTATCCCTCCAGCACGTCCTATTAATAGCCGTCGAGGTTTAAGTCTCCGCCCTTGTGGCTCTGATGGATCTAGATTTTTGAGGTGAAGCATATTCATCAAATCTGGGTTTGACATGGCCTTGTATGTTAGGCAAAGGTCACCTCTGAGCAAGCGTGTTTACTGAATAGAGCTGGAGTTCTTTCAGTCGGGCAGCATAGGACAGATTTTTGAGACCCTTTATCCTTTTGGTGAGGAACTTTGTGGCCTCTCCAGCTGCAAGTGTCGGGTCAGATACATTCCGAATGGGGCATTGTACTCAATCATTGGTCTGATGAGTGATGAGTAAAGGGAGACTATGACCTCCCTTGATCTAGATGAGAATCCCTTCATGATAAGGTGGGCAATGTAGAAGGTCTTCCTGACTACTTTAGCTACATGGGTGTCGAATGACAGACTACTATCAACCTGGGTCCCCAGGTCCCTGATAACTTCTTCTGTGCTCAGTGGATTGCCACCTATTTGGTAGCTAGGGGTAACCTTGTTTTTCCCGGGTATGACTTTTTGGCATTTAACGGCTCTGGCACCAGTTATCCGTTTCTGTGAGACCCTTCTGAAGGATATCTGTGTCAGATGTGTTTTCTACTAGTTTGCAGTCATCTGCAAACTTTGTCAGCCATAACCCTCCTTTGTTTGCTTGTACTTCGGAAAAGTAGATGCCAAACAAGACCAGGACTGAGCCCTGTGGGACACCACTTGTGACAGGCTTTGAGTCTGACATGGCCAGCAACTCTGACCCTGTGGGTTCTGTCACTCAGCCAGTTTGCAACCCATCTTGTGATGTATGGGTTAACATTTAAGCTGATGAGTTTTTCAATGATACCCGAGTGGGGTATTGTATCAAGGCCTTAGCCAGATCGAGGTAGGCTGTATGGACTGCCTTTCCTCATCAATGGCTTTGGTGACTGTTTCAAAAGTCAACCAAGTTTAAAAGGCATGATCTGCCTTTGACAAAGCCAAACTGGGTTGGATCCAAAGTCTGCAAATTCCCTATGTCTTTATTTATGAGGTCCATTATGATCCTCTCCATGGCTTTGCAGATAAGGCTTGTCAAGCTAATGGGCGGTAATTTCCAGGGTCGGTGGAGGCACCGCCTTTGTGAAGTGGGACCACAGTTGCAGTGCGCCACTCCTCAGAGGTAAGACTTTGATTAAACAGCTGTCCTAGCTGTGGGTTTAATTCCTCATTGAGTTCGTGGAGCACACAGCCGGGGACACCATCAGGTCCCATGGATGCTGTGTTTTTGCTTTGGAGAGAGCAGTTCTCACTTGGGCTGGAGATGTTTGGGGGCTGCAATAGTTTGGTATAGATATCTCTCCTTTGGGGGAGGGAGTTTGCACTGAACCTGTCAGCCAGTATGTTGGCAATGTCTGTAGGATCAGTAATCTTCACATCATTTTGAACTAGTTCTGAGCATATCTGGGAGTTTCCTCCTAGGTTTCTAACATAGCTAAAGAAGGCCTTATGATTGTCTTTTGAGTCTTTAGCTATTTTTCTCTCAAATTTGCTTTGGATGATTTTATGAGAGCTCTTAGTTTTTACTTATAGTGATCAAGGGTGTCTTACCTTTTAAGGATTTTGCTCTATCTTGTAGTAGCTTCCTCCTTTTGTTGTAGAGTTTGTTTATGGCTGGGGTCCACCAGACTGGGCTTGCCTTTGGTACAAAGAGTCTTTGTTTTGCTTGGGATTGCCTTATCCATGCAGTCCTGCAGGTGCTGGTAGAAGGCATTTGTAAGTGATTCAGCGGCTTGAGTACTGTTTTCCCGGTTCGGGGCCTTAAAGGAGACCACACTAGTCTTTAGAAGTGTGAAGTTGGCTTTTGAAGTTCTTTACTGTGGTCTTTTTATTTCAGGTGGGGTGGATGAGGACCTCCAGCGAGATTAGTTTGTGATCTGATCTCACCAGTGAGGGGTATACTTCGGTGTTGAACATTGTGCTCCCATGTTCGTGATGATGAGATCAAGTATGTTATCTCCTCTTGTGGGGATGGTGACTAGTTGTTCCATGGCATTTGAGTTTATGAATTCCAGGAACTTTTGGGCTAGGGTGTTTGGGCTTGAGTAGTGTTCCCAGTCTATATTAGGGTAATTGAAGTCACCTAGTATGATGGTGTTTGGTGATACATTTATCCTCTAGTGTTTTCAGGAAGGCCATGTGAGGTTCCTGAGTTTGTGAGGGTGGCCTGTAACATGCTACAATTTGCAGAGCAGTCTTGCCTACGGTTAATTGCACCTGGATGGTCTCCGATGCATCATGCGTTGCCACCAGTCTTGAGGTGTGGGTGTCCTTGATGAATATGGATACCCCTCCTCCTTTCTTGGTATTGTCCATTTTGGGGGCATGATATGAGGTAAAACCTGATAGCGCTGGGGTGCTCTCAGGAGCCTTGAACCAGGTTTCTGTCACAGCACAGACATCGATGTTCTCCATACTGAGAAGGGCCTCGAGTGCGTGCATTTTGAGATTTAGACTTCTGGCATTGAGCAGCATTACCCTTAGTTTTTTCCTTTTTGTGTTCTAGGGTGGTAGGTTTAGAATTTGAGCCTTGCCTAAAAGGCACTATGGGGTGGCAAGAGCCTTTGCCAATATCCGAATCCCAGGGGTGACAGGTGCAAGCCCCTTGCGAAGCAGAGTGGCTTGTCCAGCATGTCATCCCAGGCAGACAGATACTGGATCCCCTTTGAAT